>NC_028641.1:18364224-18377431 GCF_001406875.1 Solanum pennellii | reverse complement strand
TAGTTTAGTAATTTGATCATAGATGTTCTTGTGGTGATGACTTCCAGATTTTGGGGAATAATAGATGTTGAATTTTTAGAAGTTATTGAATTGTATTTTTATTAATGAGTTTAATTCTTCCGCATCGTATTTTGTTCATAATGGTTAAAATTCTAAGGTTTAGATTGGTTGGTTCGCTCACATAGGAGGGTAAGTGTGGGTGCCAGTCGCAGCTCGGTTTTGGGTCGTGACATGTTGACTTCGCTTTGAGGAATATTCAANTCGCTCACATAGGAGGGTAAGTGTGGGTGCCAGTCGCGGCTCGGTTTTGGGTCGTGACATGTTGACTTCGCTTTGAGGAATATTCACCCATGTTTTCTCATGAGAGGAGGCCCCAATTACCAAGTTGTATGAAGAGGGAAGAACTATCTCTTAGTTCCTTAAACTATTATTGGCACATAGGATCTAGCAAAGTAAATTCACTTAGGATGCTAGGATATTTGTTAATGTTCTACGTTTTCTAGGTAGGAACACCTTCCATTGATGTAAGGCTCTACAACACGAAATTCCATGTTTACAACCATGGTCTTAGTGTTGGTTAAGGTATAGTTTCCGTAAAGTAAAATGGACCATGGAAGTAGATGATTTGGATCCTAACTAGGAATAGTTAGGTTAGGTTGCCTAGTATAGGATGAAGTAATGAACCCATGTAGACATTGCACAAATAGATCCTTAGGAATAACTAGGAAGGTTACCTAATGTGTAAGTTTATGCTTATGTCCATATGCATGACTTTGTAGTATTGGTCTTCTTGTTGTGATGAAATGCATTGTATGAGCCTACATGAATTGGTCTTGATATTTATATGCATAATGTGGGTCTTAATGACTATATAATTGAGGTATTTCCTAGTTTTGATTAAGTTTCCATTACTTGTTATGTTGATGTATGAAATTTTAAAGTTTGGGGTCTCATAAAGAGATTACTAAGAATATATGTGATTACGGGTCTTCATATGTTCATTTCACTAGTCGGCTAAGATTGGGGTCATAAACAAGGTCTTATAATGATGGATGTGGTAAGAAGTAAAAATATGTACAACTTGAAGTAGCTTACTGTAAAGCCAATATATTTTTGACTTAAATGTGTCTTTAATATATTATTCTTATATGATGATTATGTGGGCATAAGTAGGTTATATGTATGTTTCCTTGTGGCCTTAAGGTGATGCGTTGCACCAAGTATCACTAAATGGTTATCTGGGAGGTTATTGAGTACAAGCAACAAATGTTCACTGTAAAGTAGGAATAGCTTACTGTAAAGTGGCTTCAAAATGTCATTAATTGTATATGTGATCTCATGTGAAGTATGTACATTGAATATGTTTATATGAAGTATGTGAATGATATAAACGATATTGTTGAAATGCTTATATTTACTCAAAAAGGCATGAAGTATGATTTCAAGGAAATGTCCCTTTAAAATGTATGTTTTTTCAATGGTTGACATACTTAATGCGTTCATGTACTAAATCCCATTATTCTCTACTTTTTACACAAAGTGTAGGTTATGGATTATTAAATAATGTCTATGATTGTGGAGCTTGATAGGTGATTCCCAAGCTAAAGTAAAGGGGTCCTTAACTTCAAAGGATTCCCTTCTCATTTCTTAATGTAATTTTTATTAAATGTTGTAAAATTATGCCTTATGTCTTAAGGTTCGTGTGCATGATGTACTCTAATTTTGTTGAGTCTAAGATGGCAAAGAGACTTAGAGTATATATATGTATCATGACTTAGAATTTATATATAGATGAAGCGATCTTTCTAGCATATGATGTGCTATGAAAAGTTCTAATTTTTCTATAAATTAACTATGTCAATGCGATTAATGATAACAATGGGATTGTATAAGAACTCCGAGAGGTCAAGTACACCATGTTACTTCTAGGGGGTGCTCCTCGGATGTGAAACCTTTTCCTTGAGCTTGGGAAATACAGAGCAAGATCCTCACCATAGAGACAACCTTTAAGCATCTATAACCTACACTTGTGTAAAAAATTTGAGAAGATTTAATACACATTAATCCATTATATGTAATGCATAATCTATTTAAATTATAGGCCGTAGATAAAAATCAATTTAATATAATTGAATCACTTTATAATCCTCCTAACATCAAGAACAGAATAACAAATACATAGGCTAAAACGAGTATTTGAAGGGATTGTTTTACATGGAATTTGATTTAAATTCACTTTAAAATCAGCATATAATCATGAATTCATCATAAACATTCTTTTGAAATCAATTTGAGAATGAACCCATGGCTAGATTAAAAGATAGGAATATTGATCATGAATTCTTTTTTAAAACATTGAAAGGGACTCTTTAAATGAAAAGATATCTAGTGATGAAGGATCACCATACCTCATTATATGAAGAACCAACTAAAACATAATGAATAAACCATGGAAATACCATCTAAAAGCTGACCTTCAGTTTCATGTCCCATGGAGGTTTTCTAGAGAGGATATTTTGGGAGAGGGAAGTCTAATTTTGAATCATGGATTAGGAATGGGGTTTTCAAACTTTTAACAAACTTAATATACACAATAATAACCAAATAAACCACCTAAGGTCAGGTTAGAATGTGGGAGTAAATTTTGCATTCACGCCTTCAATAAAACAGTGCGCAGGCAGCTTGTTGCAGGCAGCATCGACGGACAACCATTGACCCTCCTTAGTCCCAATGACGGTCCGTAGGTGGACACTGTCGTTTGGGTATGAGCTGTTCTTTGGATGAGCCTTATCCAGGATAATTGTGGGACGAGGCCTCCCCATCGACGGGGTGTCACCACCCTTAATGCGCGTCGATTGAATTTCGTAGGTAGACACTGCCAAGGAAGTCTCTTGGCTGCCTTTGTCCTCCTTGATGGATTTTTGTGGGGAACTTGGGGAGTCGTAAACGGATATATCAAACGTAAATACACACCTTAACATGTCAAGGACCTTCCATACAAGTTTTATAATAAAGCAACAGTCGCAACACATCCAAATATGCTAGGCACACTAAGTCACACATGTATATCTCAAAGGCTAATTTTTGAACTTCTTGAAAGTTATTTGACGTTTGACTTCCAAATGACTTCAAATCAAGCATATATGCTTTGAAAAACTTAATCAACATATTAACAAGCTTATAGGCACATCTTAGGCTTTAGACACATTAAGTCATTTTGGGGGTCTAAGAATATTCCCTACATGGTAACAAACGTCCTCGAATGACACTTGGAACATTTTTAAAAACATAATGGACTTCAATGAATCATAGAACAGCTCACAATATTCATAACATCATCATATAGAAGTCAATTCACCAAACTTACAAAGAATACAAACTTCAAACCATTTATTACTCAATGCTACACAAGCAAGCAAAACTTTTATTCACTCACTTTCAAAGTGCATCCAACACTTAGGCTCTTGTCATGTTTATAGGAGAAAAATCCTTCTCCTAATCATAACGTGGTATTTTCATTTCATTAAGACATCATTACGCAACAACATTTAATTCACACTTAGGAGGATTCAACAATACTCAAGAAGCTATTAGGCATTCATACTTCAATGCGCATAGACTTGAGTAAAATAGGTCGACAATGGATTCTTATAAGTTAGGCATAATTCCATGGGGCCATACTAAACCATATAATGATTAGTTTTGTTTAGGGAGGAATGTCCTTCTCCTCTACACTCTTAAATGTCTCATGAGTTCATACCCAAGTAATGCACAAATGGATATTCATTTTAACTGAGAATCTGTTAACTCTTTAACCAAATCATTCCCATACTTTCTTCCTAATGAAGTCAAAATGGTAACTCACACCACACACATCACAACAATAGGAAGTCATTACACAAAATTTAAATTTCTAGCATAAAACTAGTTTTCATGAACATGTATCAACTTGGGAAAATCTTACAATTTATAGTCACACAAAAGGACACTAGCTAGACATTCCTGTAAAATTCAAGACCGAGCCTATACTCATGCTTTCTAAACCATAAAAGTCACATAATTTTCACGAGACTCAACATTTTACATTTTAAAGAGGCTCAATTTCTCATTAATGGCTTAGAACACCTCACATAAAAAGTGCCATCAACATGCTTCATACATTAACTCATGAAGTGAACTACACAACTAACATATAAAGATGCACAATCAACTTGAGAAAACCATAATTTGATCAAGAATTCTTTTTCACGGAATTTAGAATCTTCATAACATGCATAACATAGTGTAAACTATGACATAAATAACATATGGAGAACAATNAATCAACTTGAGAAAACCATAATTTGATCAAGAATTCTTTTTCACGGAATTTAGAATCTTCATATCATGCATAACATAGTGTAAACTATGACATAAATAACATATGGAGAACAACAAGTCATACTTTCATGCAAGACTCCCATAATGAACAAGCTATTAAAAACTCTATAGTTCAAGCTGAAGTAAGAATAGAAGGACAAACCTTTCTACCATCATCATCATCCCCACATAGGGTAAACTTCATTCTAAAAAACTTAACCCAACCCCAAGAGGATGTTAGCTTACCAACCTTCATCACCAACACTTAAAAGTTATTACAAACCTAAAAGGTATTACAGTAACTCAACCCTAGGAATAACAAATGGAATTTTAAACATTATTACCTAGACAAATTATCGCCTAGTTGGGTTAAGCCTAATCACATCATGCCTTTAAACAAGAAGGTCAACCCAAGTCAAACCCAACCTATATACTTCACACGCAAGAAGGTTTAACATTCTTTATGGTTTACATTCCTAATCTCTCATCAAGGAATCTACCAACTAAATCATGAAGTGTTGATACCCCATACCTCATCATTCCTCTAAGTTAAACACCTAAAGGAAATCCATAATATTCAAGTTAGGTCATAATACCTAACCACATAAGGTCTAAACTATACCATGAACACCAAGGGACACGACAAGCTTAGGAAAACAATAGAGGAGACATATGTATAAGGTCTCTTTCTTGTCTTTCAATACTAAGGTAAAAGCCTAAAATAAAGAACCATAGAGTTAGATAAAAGTATGGAGTTAGTACAAAAACATGTACTAAGTATGGCATAATGCATGAAAATCATTAAAATAGATATTTTTTAGAATTATGCATCTTTTCATTTAAAATCATATAAAAATCATATGAACAATATTTAAGACAACTTTTAAACCAAATATCGTAATTTTTGAAGTAACTTTATAGTAACCTCATTCATTGTTACATTGAAGTCCCTTACCCGTACAATGAAGTTGATTATGTTCACCTTAGACATCTCAAAATATGTAATCGTCACACTTAAAGCTATTCTAAGACTCACTTAAGAAACACAAAGAGAGACCACCCATACAATCTCCCTAATGATTCCTAAATGATAGTCAACACTACTTATAATTAGTCAATTATACAGTTCAAGAAATAACACGGATCAACATATAGATAATATGACATTTCCTCATCAAAGGCTATCAAAATACATATATAGATCCAGAAGATAACGTCTATGATTGACCTCTTCAAGACAACCTAAATAATCCTTAAGTTTTCCTGTGTTCAAATAATGTCCACATAATCAACATCTTCCGTTACTAGAGTCATTCTTAAGACTCATGTAGGTAAAATACAAAGTGACCATTCCTATGCTCCCTTCACACCTTAAATAGACAACCCTTAACTACTCTAGATAAGTACTTATTCAATTAACATACTTCATAAATAATTCATTAGTTCATTAGTTCATTGAGACTCATACATCACATAAAGGACATCCAACTATCGGTCTTGGACAAGACCTTGGAAATTCTCATAACACCTTAAAATCCTATAGCGCAGTGTCTTGATAGCATCCCATACCACCACCTAATATTGATAGAACTTCTCTAATGCTAATAGGTATTCCATATAATGAGAATAGACAATAAGAAACATAGATCATGATAGCAAGTTATGGAATCCGAAGTTCTGTCTTAATCCGATGAGGTTGTTCTACTTACCAATGGTAGAACTTAGACACATCCCATGTACGCACATGGTTATGGAATATGAAGGGCATACTTTGTAATCTAGTTTCATTATTTAATTAGAACTACTTCCCTTTCCATACTCAGTCGGTTCTAGCTTTCTATTTAATAGAGTAATTCACATATAAGTTTCACATAAAAGGGTTCCTTATCTAGTTCATAATCCAATTACATTTACCCTACAAAAGAGGTCCTTTAGGGTTACCTTACAATGGCGAAAAGAAGCTAATGATATCTTTCCTAAGGATTAATATGATGTTGTTCCACCAAATTAACCTTAAGTCCATAATTACTTTACTTTGAAGGATACCATTACTTCTAACGACTTCAACATTCATACCCTTAACACTATGTTAATGGTTTCAAATAAAAGACCATCTTAATATCATTTAAGGTAACATGTCATTCATATATTGAAGACTAAGAGTCTTTAGCATCCTAAGTCAAGACATCATATATTCACATTCATACATACATCAACCAAGGGACACAAGTCAACCAAGACAAGACACCACAAACTTCACTTTAACTTACAATACATTTCATTGTAGAAGCACATAGAAGTAAATATAGTCATCTTTAACTCATCCTATATTGTAATATAAAAATAATTATGACAATTATAGACTCATATAGTCAAGTAGGAATAATCAAGACTCAACACTAAAACTATAATCATAAGGACAAAGTCATAGACTAACATGATCACATAACTAGCATTATTAGAACAACACATATATGATTTCACATGTATATAGATATTTTAATGCTTCACATAATAAACTGCACAAATAGCCATATTACTTCATGTAGTTTGCCGACAAGGCCATGATCATCGTATTACTTAAAATAATGCCAACAAGGCCACATCAATTGCAAGTAAAGCACATAACTCCGCTACAATAATTGAACCATACCAATCACAACAAAATTGAAGTTTAATTAACATCAAAATATAGGAAATAGGGCACATTACCATCACATCATCCTCAACATCTCTATCGAATGTCAAACCACCCTATTCGATATCACAAGGCCCTTACCCATGGACATAACCAACACTTCAACATAATTATAACAATATTCATTAAACTAGGTCAAATTACTACATATTAATCAATCCAATACAACCTAGATATCAAATTATTACAACTATTACATCATTAGAAAGCCAATAGAAATCTATACCCTAATTCATCAACATTAGATCAATATCAAGTAACCCATAACATAGTCATAAACTAGGGTTCATACAATTTATGGGTTCATAGGTAATTTAGGTTAAAATCATCAATTAAATAACAATTTACTACATGATAAATTTATAAAAATAATTGATACAAGAACCCATTGTAGAATTATGAAATTAGACAATTCAACTTGAAAACTTTAGAAAACATCTTGAGAGTTGTGCTCCTTGATGAAGAGAGTCTCAAGGATCAAAATCCATACCCCAATGACTATAATTCTTCACTTTGATGAAGAACATCCACTGAATTAAACAATCATATATCTTCCTTGACTTTTGATTTCAATGGAGTCTTAAGGAATTTCTAAGCGAGTTTTGGATTTTGATTTGGAAGAATGAAATATTCTAAGTGTTAAACACTTATATACACAGTTAAAATACCCAAAAGACCCCTAAGTAACCTCCAATACTCTAATTTTGAAGTAGGGTGAAATTACAACTTCACCCCTTACTTAAAAGTAAAGTTGCACATAGGATAGACTCCATCGACGGTTGGGTAGTGGACGAACCATGTGTCCACAAACAGACCGTCATGTCCTTCCATCGTAGAGTTCAGAGACTCAAAATGAGTCTCATCAATCCTAAGACAAAGTCTCCATAAACGGAACCCATCGACGGGGAGTCGATTTTCCCACGAACCATTGATTGCCTCCGTCGTTTGGGGCTGCCTTTGAAAGTCTTGGAACTACTGGTCCTTGGGGATGTCTGCCCATATGTTCCAAAACCAAACATGATAGTATATGATTTTAGCACCTCTTACTTGAATTTCACCGAAAATAAACATGTAATACTGGACGAAAAATGTATGGACACAGAAGTTCATTTCAAGGAAACACTATCGAATTTCATCGACATACTGCCTATATACATCCTAATAAATAATTTAAGGACTTTATAACCTCATGGATCACACATAAGCACATAGAACCACATATGAGACACATGGGTGACTTAGTCGTCGAACGTCTTAGTCGTCCCTTAAAGTTTGACTTCCAATGCACCTAAACTCTTAGACATTGCGTCACATCCCAAAACCACACCCTGGATTTTAGGGGCAATCTTGGATTTCGGCCTGCGTACATGACCTCTCTGAGGTCTTGTTTAAGCCCTTACATATCATTCATTGCATAAACATAGTGAAAAGTAGTGCGAAATTAAAACTTTTTCCAAAACATAACACAATCTTTAAAAATATATTTAATATAAAGTCATAGGAAATACTAAGTCTCAATATTATCATCTTAAGACATATGAATACTTGTGACACGGCCCATACAAAATAAGAAATAGAAATGCTTATTCTATTACAATACTTCAAGTGATAACACAAAATATGTATACTCTCGAGTCAAATGAGTACATACTTAATCTTTTCCTGAACGATGCTACGGTCTAAGTCGTCCTTCCCGAATGTTCCTCACCTACCAACAACTATAGAAATAGATAAAAGCATGGAGTTAGTACAACCGCCTGTACTAAGTATGGCATAATGCATAAAAATCATTAAAATGAACATTTATTTAAAATATGCCTCTTTTTATTTAAAATCATATTATAATCATAAAAACAACATCTAAAAACTTTTAAAAGCTCATAAGATAACATTAAGCAATTTAACATATTTTTTGGAAGCACTTTACAGTAGCTTCACTTCAATGGTACATTGAAGTACTTTCTCTTCACTTTTAAATTATTCTAGTATGTAGTCTCCTCACTAAAAGATATCCTAAGACCCACTTAAGCAACACAAACAGAGACCGCACATACAACCTCCCTAAGCATATCTAAATGACACTCAAGAACACTTATAATAAGTCACATACACACTTCAAGACATCAAACATATCAACATGTAGATAATATGACATTTCCTCATCAAAGGCTATTAAAAGATGCACTTATGTAGATCAAGAAGATAACGTCCATGATTGACCTCTTCAAGACTACCTAAATAATCCTAAAGACATTCTAAGTTCAAATCATTTCCACATAATCAACATCATCACTAACTAGAGTCATTCTTAAGACTAATCTAGTAAGATACGAAGTGACCATTCCTATGCCCCCTTCACACCTTAACTAGAAAACCCTCAATCATTATAGATAAGTACTTATTCCATTAACATAATTTCTTACTTAACTTCAATAATAATATTCATTAGTTCATTTAGGAGACATTCAATGCATAAAGGACATTGAAGTAATGGTCTTGGACAAGACATAGTGACTCTAACTAAAACCTTAAAAGCCTATTGTGGAATGTCTAGATAGCGTCCGATAGCACCACCTAAACTTCATAGAACTTCTCTAATGCTAGTAAGTATCCCACATGATCAGAATAGGAGATAACCGACATAGACCATGATATCTAGATATGGAATCCGAAGTTCTAACCTACTCTGATGAGGGTGTTCTATTTTCCAAGGGTAGAACTAGGATACATCCCATGTAGGCACATGGTTAACGAATATGAAGGGCTTTTATGCACTCTAGTCTCATTCTTATGTAGAAGTACATTGTACTCTAGTCTCATTCTTAAGTAGATCCACTTCTCTTTACATAATCACTCGGTGATAGCCTTGGTTCTCATAGTGTACTTGACATTAAATGATCACATGAAGAGGTTTCTTTTTCTAGTTCATAACCCAATCACATTCACCCTACCAAAGAGGTCCACTAGGTCTACCATTCAATGGCGACTAAGATAGCTCATTATGACTTTCTTAAGGATAAATATGATGCTTTTCCAGCCAATTAACCTTAAGTCCACCATTCCTTTACATGAAGGATACCATTACGAGCCTCGACTTCAACATTCATAACATAACCTTTACCACGTACATCACCTTATTAATATCCTCTAAGGTCTCAAATATATTTAATTTATAAATGAAAAGGGTTCACAAAGCTACCTATTCAAGACATCTCATATTCACATATCGTTCATACATATGTCAAGTAAGGGACACAAGTCTACCAAACAAGACAAAATATTATTTTCCCTTATCATATATAGCACATAATTCTTATAAGCAGTTAGGATTGACCCTTATCTTCTTAATGTCATCCTATACATAACTATATTATTATCAATATAACCATCATAACTCATATACTCAAGTAGGAACATTCATGTAGCAACATCTAAGAATACTCATATAAGCACATAATCATAGTCTAAGATGATCACCTACATAACATAAATAGATTGCCTATAGTTTCACATTTCCTAAAAAGGAAATTGATATCATCATACTTCACATAATAAATTACACAAATATCCACATTACTTCAAGTAGTGTCGACAAGTCCATGACATCATATTGCGTAAAGTTACGCTGATAAGGTCACATCAATTGCAGGTAAGGATCATAACACCGCCACCATAAGTAGACCATACCAATCATAACATAATTGAAGTATAAATAAAATAAAATTAATAGAAATAGGGCATCTTACAACCAACGCATCCTCATCACCTCAATTCGATGCTAAATTATCCAATTCAATAAATTAAGGCCTTACCAATGGCCATGAACATTAATTCAATGTAGAAACTATGATAATCAATGAAACCAGGTAAACTAAATAGAGATTCATCCATCTATGATAACCTATATATCAATTGAACACAATTCTTATATCATTAGAAACGCCATAGGAAATCTACACTAGATTTCAACAACATTAGGTTAATATCAAGTAACCCATAGCTTAGTCAAAAATCCAGGGTTCATCCAATTCATGGGTTCATATGTAAATTAGGATAAAATAATCGATAAAATATCAGTTGATTAAAATATCAGTTAAATCATTATTCAATATTTAGAAATCGGTAATGCAAGATCCCATGATAGAGTCATGAAATTAGACAATTCAACTTTAAAAACATTGTAAAAATCTTAAGAATTGGTGATCCTTGATGAAGACAGTTTCAAGGATCAATATACATACCTTGATGAAGCTAATTATTCACTTTTATGTAGAATTTCCACTCAAAACCTCACACCAAGATCTTCCTTGATTTTGGACTTCAATGTAGTGTTTGGGAGCTTTCTAAGGGATTTTGGGGTTCCAATTTTGAAGAATGCATTCTTCAATGTGTTAACCACTTATATACTCATGTAAAAAACCCAAAAGACCCTTAAAGAACCGCAAAAATTCTATTTTTAGAAGTGGGGTGAATTTACAAATTCACCCCTAGCTTGGCAGTAACTGCACACAAGGACACATTCCATAGACGACTGCCCATCGATGGGGCGTCAATTCACAAACGGACCGTGCTGCCCTCCGTTGATATGGTCATAGCTTTGATGTGGATCCTAATCCTTCCCCAGATTAAATATCAACCTACCAGACCAACTACGCCCCGTTATATGACCTACGGACCATCCTTTGATCCGTGGTTTAGAGACAAGGACTTTCCATCGATAAACTTGCAATCGACGGGATATAGGTCAACTTAAGGGCCATCCTGTCCATCATTGATGGGTTCAGAGACTTGGAACATGTATCTTAGCCACAATGGATAAGTACCTACCAACGCTCATCACACACGAGCCGTTGACCAGGCCATTGGCCATTGATTGGCTTTAGTAGGTGAGGCTAGCTTTGGCAGTCTTGGCCACCAACTTGGGTCCTTCCTCAAGGACCCTTTGATGGTCCTTGGAGATAATTTCCTGGACGTTTCCAACCAAAATACGATCCTCTATGAATTAATCACCTTTCACATAAATTTTGTCTAAAACAAATACATAAAACTCGATAAACATACCTAGACACACAAGGTTGTTTCAAGGAACATCTTTGGAATGTCATGGACTCTCTAGGACGTTTGACTTCCAAACTCGACGAATCATGACACAGTTCCTATATATGCTATAATATCTTATTTAAGGGCATTAAAACCACATGAATCACACATAAACACATAGAACTACATATGAGGCACATAGGTGACTTAGTCGTCGAACGTTTTGGTCGTCCCTTGATCTTTGACTTCCAATGCACCTTATACTTTAGCTACTGCCTCTAGACCATATATTAGACCTATTTAGGACCTTATACCATCATGACAAACATTTTAGGCTCTATTTAACCAAAGTCATTTTCGGTGTCTTACACCTACCCAGTAAAGACATATCATCTTCTCATAACATTCATACATATATCATGTAAGGGACACAAGTATAACAAACAAGACACAATATTCTTTTACCTTATCACATATAGAATATCATTCTTTAAGGCACTTAGGATTACCCTTATCATCTTTATCTCACCCTATACATTACTACAACATCATCGATATAATCATTTTAGACTCATATAGTCAAGTAGCAATAATCATGCATCAACCCTATGACTACACATATAAGCACATAGACATAGTCTAACATGATCTCCTAATATACATCAAACTTTCACATTAAAAGTATATAGGTTGATATGATCATACTACATATAATCCACTACCAAAACAGCCACATTACTTAAAGTAGTTTGCCTACAAGGCCATGATCATCATAATACATAAAGTAACACCTCCAAGGCCACATCAATTGCAAGTAAAGCACATAACGCCGCCACCATAAGTGTACCATACCAATCTCAATATAATTGAAGTCTAATTAACATTAAATAAAGAAAAATAGGGTCGCTTACCACCACATCCTGATCAACTCACTTCGATGCTAAATTATCAAATTCAATACCATAAAGCAATTACTAATGGTCATGAGCAATAATTCAACATAAAACTATAATAATCAATGAATTAGGTCAATTCAATGTAAATTCATCAATCTAATACAACCTATATATCAATTGAATACAACTATTACATCATTAGATAGCCCATAGA
>NC_028641.1:18357761-18359933 GCF_001406875.1 Solanum pennellii | reverse complement strand
AATAGAGTAATTCACATATAAGTTTCACATAAAAGGGTTCCTTATCTAGTTCATAATCCAATTACATTTACCCTACAAAAGAGGTCCTTTAGGGTTACCTTACAATGGCGAAAAGAAGCTAATGATATCTTTCCTAAGGATTAATATGATGTTGTTCCACCAAATTAACCTTAAGTCCATAATTACTTTACTTTGAAGGATACCATTACTTCTAACGACTTCAACATTCATACCCTTAACACTATGTTAATGGTTTCAAATAAAAGACCATCTTAATATCATTTAAGGTAACATGTCATTCATATATTGAAGACTAAGAGTCTTTAGCATCCTAAGTCAAGACATCATATATTCACATTCATACATACATCAACCAAGGGACACAAGTCAACCAAGACAAGACACCACAAACTTCACTTTAACTTACAATACATTTCATTGTAGAAGCACATAGAAGTAAATATAGTCATCTTTAACTCATCCTATATTGTAATATAAAAATAATTATCACAATTATAGACTCATATAGTCAAGTAGGAATAATCAAGACTCAACACTAAAACTATAATCATAAGGACAAAGTCATAGACTAACATGATCACATAACTAGCATTATTAGAACAACACATATATGATTTCACATGTATATAGATATTTTAATGCTTCACATAATAAACTGCACAAATAGCCATATTACTTCATGTAGTTTGCCGACAAGGCCATGATCATCGTATTACTTAAAATAATGCCAACAAGGCCATATCAATTGCAAGTAAAGCACATAACTCCGCTACAATAATTGAACCATACCAATCACAACAAAATTGAAGTTTAATTAACATCAAAATATAGGAAATAGGGCACATTACCATCACATCATCCTCAACATCTCTATCGAATGTCAAACCACCCTATTCGATATCACAAGGCCCTTACCCATGGACATAACCAACACTTCAACATAATTATAACAATATTCATTAAACTAGGTCAAATTACTACATATTAATCAATCCAATACAACCTAGATATCAAATTATTACAACTATTACATCATTAGAAAGCCAATAGAAATCTATACCCTAATTCATCAACATTAGATCAATATCAAGTAACCCATAACATAGTCATAAACTAGGGTTCATACAATTTATGGGTTCATAGGTAATTTAGGTTAAAATCATCAATTAAATAACAATTTACTACATGATAAATTTATAAAAATAATTGATACGAGAACCCATTGTAGAATTATGAAATTAGACAATTCAACTTGAAAACTTTAGAAAACATCTTGAGAGTTGTGCTCCTTGATGAAGAGAGTCTCAAGGATCAAAATCCATACCCCAATGACTATAAGTCTTCACTTTGATGAAGAACATCCACTGAATTAAACAATCATATATCTTCCTTGACTTTTGATTTCAATGGAGTCTTAAGGAATTTCTAAGGGAGTTTTGGATTTTGATTTGGAAGAATGAAATATTCTAAGTGTTAAACACTTATATACACAATTAAAATACCCAAAAGACCCCTAAGTAACCTCCAATACTCTAATTTTGAAGTAGGGTGAAATTACAACTTCACCCCTTACTTAAAAGTAAAGTTGCACATAGGATAGACTCCATCGACGGTTGGGTAGTGGACGAACCATTTGTCAACAAACAGACCGTCATGTCCTTCCATCGTAGGGTTCAGAGACTCAAAATGAGTCTCATCAATCCCAAGACAAAGTCTCCACAAACGGAACCCATCGACGGGGAGTCGATTTTCCCACGAACCATTGATTGCCTCCGTCGTTTGGGGCTGCCTTTGAAAGTCTTGGAACTACTGGTCCTTGGGGATGTCTGCCCATATGTTCCAAAACCAAACATGATAGTATATGATTTTAGCACCTCTTACTTGAATTTCACCGAAAATAAACATGTAATACTGGACAAAAAATGTATGGACACAGAAGTTCATTTCAAGGAAACACTATCGAATTTTATCGACATACTGCCTATATACATCCTAATAAATAATTTAAGGACTTTATAACCTCATGGATCACACATAAGCACATAGAACCACATATGAGACACATGGGTGACTTAGTCGTCGAACGTCTTAGTCGTCCCTTAAAGTTTGACTTCCAATGCACCTAAACTCTTAGACATTGCGTCACATCCC
>NC_028641.1:18217697-18356322 GCF_001406875.1 Solanum pennellii | reverse complement strand
GCTCATCACACACGAGCCGTTGACCAGGCCATTGGCCATTGATTGGCTTTAGTAGGTGAGGCTAGCTTTGGCAGTCTTGGCCACCAACTTGGGTCCTTCCTCAAGGACCCTTTGATGGTCCTTGGAGATAATTTCCTGGACGTTTCCAACCAAAATACGATCCTCTATGAATTAATCACCTTTCACATAATTTTTGTCTAAAACAAATACATAAAACTCGATAAACATGCCTAGACACACAAGGTTGTTTCAAGGAACATCTTTGGAATGTCATGGACGCTCTAGGACGTTTGACCTCCAAACTCAACGAATCATGACACAGTTCCTATATATGCTATAATATCTTATTTAAGGGCATTAAAACCACATGAATCACACATAAACACATAGAACTACATATGAGGCACATAGGTGACTTAGTCGTCGAACGTTTTGGTCGTCCCTTGATCTTTGACTTCCAATGCACCTTATACTTTAGCTACTGCCTCTAGACCATATATTAGACCTATTTAGGACCTTAGACCATCATGACAAACATTTTAGGCTCTATTTAACCAAAGTCATTTTCGGTGTCTTACACCTACCTAGTAAAGACATATCATCTTCTCATAACATTCATACATATATCATGTAAGGGACACAAGTATAACAACCAAGACACAATATTCTTTTACCTTATCACATATAGAATATCATTCTTTAAAGCACTTAGGATTACCCTTATCATCTTTATGTCACCCTATACATTACTACAACATCATCGATGTAATCATTTTAGACTCATATAGTCAAGTAGCAATAATCATGCATCAACCCTATGACTACACATATAAGCACATAGACATAGTCTAACATGATCTCCTAATATACATCAAACTTTCACATTAAAAGCATATAGGTTGATATGATCATACTTCACATAATCCACTACCAAAACAGCCACATTACTTAAAGTAGTTTGCCTACAAGGCCATGATCATCATAATACATAAAGTAACACCTCCAAGGCCACATCAATTGCAAGTAAAGCACATAACGCCGCCACCATAAGTGTACCATACCAATCTCAATATAATTGAAGTCTAATTAACATTAAATAAAGAAAAATAGGGTCGCTTACCACCACATCCTGATCAACTCACTTCGATGCTAAATTATCAAATTCAATACCATAAAGCAATTACTAATGGTCATGAGCAATAATTCAATATAAAACTATAATAATCAATGAATTAGGTCAATTCAATGTAAATTCATCAATCTAATACAACCTATATATCAATTGAATACAACTATTACATCATTAGATAGCCCATAGATATCTACGCATTAATTCATATACGTAAGGTCAATATCAAGTAACCCATAACTTAGTCAAAATCTAGGGTTCATCCAATTCAAGGGTTAATAGATTATTTTGGTTAAATCAACAATAAAATATCAATTAAATCATTATCCAATGTTTATAAATTATTAATGTAATAACCCATTGTAGAATCATAAAATCAGACAATTCATGTTTTAAACTTTAGAAAACATCTTGAGAATTGGGGCTCCTTGTGGAATTCAGTTTCAAGGATCAATATTCATACCTTGATGAAGCTAATTCTTCACTTTTACGAAGAATGTCTACTTTATTCGTCACACCAAGCTCTTCGTTGACTTTGGACTTCAATAAAGACGTGAGAGAATTCTAAGGGATTTTGTGGTTTTGATTTTAAAGATTGAAATACTCTAAGTGTTAAACACTTATATAAATGTTTAAAGTACACAAAACAATCCTTAAGGAACCACCAATACTCTTATTTGGATGTGGGATGAAATAACAAGTTCACCCCTCACTTGGCAGTGAACTGCACGCAGGGACAGACTCACCAACGGTTGGCAGTCGACGGACCATTTATCCATAAACAGGACGTCCTCTCCTTCAGATAGTTGGATCAGAGACTCAACGTGGTTCTCCTCTAACCCAAGACTAAGTCTTGACAAACGGTACCGATGAACGGGGAGTCGATTGGCCCATGAGCCGTCGATGCCTCCATTATTTGTGGTTGCTTGGGATAGTCTTCACAACAAATTTTGGGTCCTTCCTCAAGAACCCTTGGTTGGTCCTTGGAGATGTTGCCCGGACGTCTCCAACCCTAAAACGATTCTATACGAGTTTATCACCTCTCAGATGAATTAAATAAAAAAATGAACACGTAAAACCCAATGAAACATGATTAGAAACAAAAGGTCATTTCAAGGAACATCTTTTGAACGTGATGGATGTTCTTGGATATTTGACTTCCGAACTCCACGAAACTTGACACACTGCCTATATACATCATAAAAACTCATTTAAAGACCTCAAAACCTCATGAATCACGCAGAAAATCACATATGATGCACATATGTGACTTAGTCGTCGAACGTCTTAGTCGTCCTTGACGTTTCACTTCCAAATCACCTAAAATCCGTAGACACTGCCTTCTTAACACACAACAGAACTATTTAGGACCTTAGAACATCAAGTCTAACATGTTAGGCTCTATTTCACCTAAATCATCTTTGGGGTCTTACAATCTTAACCACTTGACAACATTCATCCTCGAATAACACATTCCACTCTCCGAACTTTTCCAAGAATAGAGATTCAAGTACAAGCTCATGACCATACCATACTTCAGATAACCAAGAAGAAAACATCAATTTTACACTATTTAGAGAGTCACAACACAACAAGAAACTAGAAGACAATTATATTACTCATTATTCTACAAAACTCACATGCTTCATTCCCAATCGTGAAAACTCATTCTATACAAAATATCATACTCAAATACATCATATATAAAAAAAATACTACAATTTTAAAGCAAATAATCGATCATCAAATTTCAAAAAATTTAACACTATGTAGGGAAAAACATTACAATGATTTAGGTAATTTTTCTAAAAATTCATCTTTTAGTGAATTCATGATATTAACATTCTAATATTGAATGTAACATCATATAAACAAATATTAAAACTTTATCACATCTTCTGTCACAAGCAAAATCTAGACCACAGATGAGACCGGCATCTTTGACCTCTCAGAGGTCGCAAACAAGCCTACATACGTCAATTTTACTACATCTAATTTAATTTTAGAGGAAAATTTGAACTTTTGTTTTTTATTTCATTCTAAACATTTTAAACTTAACATCATAGGCGTTCTCAAATAAACCATCTAATATAGAGATAATCAAATGAAAGAAACAGTTCATAGTTGCATTAAACGTATTCTTGCTAAAAAGGCACCAATACGAAGCCTGAACAAAAGTGGAAGGAATCACTAGTGGAACATGCACAACTAGATAAAGCCTAGACCTAAACTATATAATAACGGTAGACATCCTCGAAAGCACGAGGGCCTACAAAGTCCGGATGAAAGTTCCACGTCCAGATAACTCCAACCTGGAAGCTCTAGCGTCCACCTGCCCCTGCCCCTAAAATATAGAATTGTTTGGGATTAGTAAACACATGTACTAAGTATGGGTATATAGAAGCACATACCAAGGACATACATGAGTAAGAAAATCTCTTTCCTAACAACGTGATTATTTAAAGTGAAGTCAGTGGACTTGCTATATTTGGATTAGGAAAGTCAGTGGACTTGACAAATTTGTATTAAGAAATTCAGCGGACTTGCAAAATTTGGATGAGGAATGTCATGCCATGAGAGTAACATGCATCATCATACTTATCAAATTGCACACAACGCATAACATCTTACTCATAGCACATAAANGAAAATTTGAACTTTTGTTTTTTATTTCATTCTAAACATTTTAAACTTAACATCATAGGCGTTCACAAATAAACCATCTAATATAGAGATAATCAAATGAAAGAAACAATTCATAGTTGCATTAAACGTATTCTTGCTAAAAAGGCACCAATACGAAGCCTGAACAAAAGTGGAAGGAATCACTAGTGGAACATGCACAACTAGATAAAGCCTAGACCTAAACTATATAATAACGGTAGACATCCTCGAAAGCACGTGGGCCTACAAAGTCCGGATAATAGTTCCACGTCCAGATAACTCCAACCTGGAAGCTCTAGCGTCCACCTGCCCCTGCCCCTAAAATATAGAATTGTTTGGGATTAGTAAACACATGTACTAAGTATGGGTATATAGAAGCACATACCAAGGACATACATGAGTAAGAAAAGCTCTTTCCTAACAACGTGATTATTTAAAGTGAAGTCAGTGGACTTGCTATATTTGGATTAGGAAAGTCAGTGGACTTGACAAATTTGTATTAAGAAATTCAGCGGACTTGCAAAATTTGGATGAGGAATGTCATGCCATGAGAGTAACATGCATCATCATACTTATCAAATTGCACACAACGCATAACATCTTACTCATAGCACATAAANGTATTAAGAAATTCAGCGGACTTGCAAAATTTGGATGAGGAAAGTCATGCCATGAGAGTAACATACATCATCGTACTTATCAAATTGCACACAACGCATAACATCTTACTCATAGCACATAACATTTTGCATGTAGCACATAACATATTTCATATAGCACCTAATATCTTTCATATCATTCATTCATACGGCATGACACTTTGGGATAATGACTTGACATCAAGATTTCGTAAAGATGAAATCATAACATATGGGACCTCAACTAGGGAGCATTCTTTAGAAAACACAGAGTCTACTTCATTAATTCATATGCACTTCATTTCATTTCATTCATAGTCTAGTGTGAACACCAGTTATACCTAGGATGTAGTTTAAGACATTCATCGATTTCGTTGTGTATTGATAAAAAATGAACAAGGACATTACTTGAGTCAGGGTCACCTTTGGGATCATTCAACTTATTATGCACATTATTTGAGACTGGTCTCATTTATTCATTGGGAACTTTAACATTAACCAACATAGATCATGTGAGCATCATGAAATCCAGTGTCTCCCCCACAGCAAAGAGAGGTGGAATCACCGGCCAAAGTGAACCAAAACATGCTAGCGTTCATGGGAATTGAACCCCGCTAGATCCCTATATTGGCAGTATAGGTTCGAAGACTGTAGATATAAGGAGAATGCCGGATAGTTTCATCTCATGAGAGTTACGTGAACCTCCGCCCTTCCCTGAAGAAGGCATCACCGCTCATAGCTAATCTATCGGTGCTTAGTGTAAATATCCATTACATTCAACTCATACCTCATGGAAGCTAACTTCTAGTATGAGGACATCAAACCTCAATAGATAATTTCTAATCTCATCATTAGTACTAAGCGTGTTAATCTCAATACTTTGATTAGAGTGTTAATAGAGACTAGTCTCCTCATTAACTTTACACTCTCATAGGTGAGTACATTTTGGTAATATTAACTTAGGCTCATTTGAGATTGCTCTCATCTTTTACATTAGCCTCATATCATGTTGTCACTACATTCATTAACATAAGCACATTTGGTCTACATAATTATTCACCCCTTCTTAATCATATGCCAATGCTCTTGGCCATTTAGTGTGTTTCACACTATTACTAAACCTTTTTAGGGTTTCGTCATTTCATTGTTCATTTCATCATTTAATTGATCATTTCATTATTTCATTGATCATTTCATCATTTCATTGTTTATTTCATCATTTCATTGTTCATACATCTTAGGTTCACTTAATTTTACATGTATGCTAGACTTATGGGTCTATAAATACAAGCCATCGTTCATAGTTTGTTTAAGTGATCCATATCTTCGTAAGATTAAGTGGTACAAGAGTTATGCATCTTGTATATATGCCAAGATCTCGATTTTTATCTAAGTAGGCAGCATTGTTCTTGAGTATTTAATTCACATACGACTTATGTATCAACAAGAAATTTGGGCAAGGGAAACCAATTTACAATCCATTGGACAACGCTTACATCTTTCATTTATTTTATTTTGGTCCACACGCCTTGGGGACCCAATATCAATCCCCATCACCTTCATTTTCTTTTAATTTATTTTCTTTACATTTTCTCTTTCTTGGCTGAGGGGTTTTGGGATCAAAGCCTCACATCCACTTTTTATTTTAATTTCTTTTTCCATGGCTTCTTTGAGTTGACCATAAGGTTATGGGATCGAACCCCCACAACCTCACATTATTTTTCATTTAACTATCCTTTTCCACCTAGAGTTCGTGGTTTCTATTTCCACACCTCACACAAATTTTCTTTTCATTTTTCCTTATGCTTGACCGAGAGATTGTGGGTTCAAATCCTACTTCTCTCACTTCTTGTTTTCATACTTCATTTTCCAGCCAAGAACATGGTTTGAATCCCCTTCACCACATTCTTTTTTTCTTCTCTATTTTCATGGTTTTGAACATGGTGAGGTCATAGATTCAGTACTCCATGATCTCACTTGTTTTAATTCATTATTTCACAACATCTTGAACCCTCTTAACTTGACCGAAACTAATCATTTGAAACTGGAAAATTTTGTAGTTTTTCTTCAGCATCTTTTCATCAAGTAACACATTAGTTCATTTCGAATTTCGTATTTCATTTAGAACATTTTAGGTGCATTTTCATTGATTCGATTAGCCAAGAGTTTCTCACTCAATTCAGACATATTACAGTCCATATGAACATCCCGATTTACATTAGTTTGTGCATGCAAGATCACAACCATAACATTACAATTTTTTAGCCTTAACCCGAGAACAGCTAGTCGCGGTCACATTTTTGCACACACATGCACATATTTTCGAAACACATAGGTTGTCATTCATACGATTTCGAAACACATAATTTCGAAACACACATAATTTTGAAACACATAGGTTGAACATATTCATCACGAAAATACAAAACACGCCTAATATCTACCACACAATTAACCTTAAGTCCATTATTCCTTTACTTTGAAGGAAACCATTACGGCTAACAGCTTTAACATTCACTACATTACCACTAGGTTCAAGGTTTAGCATAAAAGACCCTCATAAATTCATGTAAGGTCACATGTCATTCATACATTCAAGACTACGAGACTTTATAATCCTATGTAAGGACATCACATATTCACATTCATACATAAATCAAGCAAGGGACACAAGTCAACCAAGACAAGACACCACATACTTCACTTTAACTTACAATACATGTCATTCTAGAATCACATAGAATTAACTATTATCATCTTTATGTCAAAAATATACTATCATATCAATATAATTCCGACTATCACAAACTCATATATTCAAGTAGGAATAACACAGACAACCCTAAGACTTGACACACAAGGTCAAGTCATAGTCTAACAAGATCACCTAACTAGAATTATTAGAAGAACATATATATGACTTTACATGTAGATAGATAATTTCATGCTTCACATAATCAATTCAACAGATATCCAAATTACTTCAAGTAGTTTGCCGACAAGGCCATGATCCTTATATTACTTAAAATAACGCCAACAATGCCACATCAATTGCAAGTAAAACACATAACACCACCACAATAAGTGGACCATACAAATCACAACACACTTGAAGTCTAATTAACATCAAAATATAGGAATAGGGGAACCTTACCACAACATCATCCTCAACAACTCAATCCAATGTCAAATCACCCAATTCGATATCACAAGGACCTTACCCATGGCCATAACAAACAATTAAACATAATTATAACAATATTAATGAAATTATGTAAAATTACCACATAATAATCAATCCAATAACACCTAGATATCAAATTACTACATTTATTACATCATTAGAAATCCCATAGAAATCTACACCCCAATTTATCAACATTAGATCAATATCAAGTAACCCATAACGTAGTGAAAATCTAGGGTTCATCAAATTGATGGATTCATGGGTAATTTAGGTTAAAATCATCAATAAAATAACAATTTAATCCATAATAAATGTTTACAAACAATTGATGCAATAATCCATGGTAGAATCATGAAATTGGACATGAACATGAAAACTTTAGAAAACATCTTGAGAGTTGGGGTCCTTGATGAAGAGTGTCACATCCCAAAACCACACCTTAGAAGTTTAGGGGAAATCTCAGATTGCAACCTGCGTACTTGATATCGCATAGGTCTTATACAAGCCCTTACATATCATTCATTGCATAAACATAGTGAAAAGTAGTGCCTTATTAAAAGTTTTCAAAAAACATAACATAGTCTTTGAAAATCTCTTTCATATAAAGTCATAGGATATACTAAGTATCAATCTCATCATCTTAGGACACAAGAATACTTGTGACACGGACCATACAAAATACGAATAGAAATACTTAGTCTATTACTGAACTTTAAATGGAAACATAAAAGACATTTATTCCCTTGAATCAAATGGGGACATACTTCGACTTCTCTTGAATGATTCTATGGTCAAGGTCTTCCTTCCAAATTCTCCTCACCTACCAACACTATAGAGATAGATAAAAGCATGGAGCTAGTACAACCACATGCACTAAGTTTGACATAATGCATAAAAAATCATGAAAATGGACATTTATTTGAAATATACATCTTTTCATTTAAAAATCATATTATAATCATAAGAACAACATCTAACAACTTAGAAACTCATAAGATAACATTTTTGGAATTTAACATATTTATCAAAGCACTTTAGTGTAGCTTCACTTCACCGTACTATGTAGTCCTTCACTATTATAGTCAAGTACTTTCTTTTAACTTTTAACTTCTTTTAGCATGTAGTCTCCTCACTAAAAACTATCCTAATGTAACATTCCGGAAAATTACATGTCTAGTGAAGAACCCAATAGGTCTTTAAGAATGTGTATTGGGGGTACATAGGCATCCCAATGCCCAATATGTAGAAATATTAAGCATAGTATAGAGAATTGGGTAAGGTTATTAGCCAATTTTTCTATAATACCCAAAAAAGCAAAATATTGGTCATATTAGAAAATATTTGCTTAAAGGGGTGTTAACCAATTTCCTAACATTAATGAGCTTGTCAAAGAAATGTACCTGCAAAGAAGACCCTAATCTAAAATTCTGTATTCAACCATATCAACCATATCAACACTTTGGGTATAAGGCATCCAAGTGTCAAACCTAGAGACCATGGCACACGATTAATAAAATGATCATTTGGATTATGCAGTGTCCATGGACATAGGGAGGATCCTTTGGAAAATAAGTAAACTTTCCCAAACGAACCATAAACAATAATTATTCAGGAAAGTAAAAGCAACCCATGTGCAATCCCATGTCCAAGCATATGGGGAGAAACGACAAAGAGGGAACCACCCTACCGAATTTTTTTAGATTAGTTGGGGGGGCAGTCTTACATATGAGTTCACCAATGTGGGGCCTATCTCTCGAACAAATTCTAGACTCTAACTAACTGACCTAACTAGTTAAAAAACCTAGGACCAAATGAAAAAAACTAATTAGTGCACCCGACAACCTAAGACTTAATTGGGTGACACTAACTTAGTAACTAGTCAAAAAAACAACCTAATACATAACCTAGGTTGTCCAAAGGGTTTGTTATTGTCCTAACAACTTAGGAATACTTTAGTAATTAAACTAGTTTACTTAATTGATCAATTGAGCAGATTAATTAATTAAATTAAAAGGGCAAAACCGAAATCACAAAGTAATTTCTAGATTTCAGTTAAGACAAGAAAACGACAACTTAGTAACTAACCTAGAATGGTCCAAAAAGTTAGTTATGGTTATAAAAACATAAGTGTACTTTATTAATTACCCTAGGCCACTTAATTAATTAATTATACATTTAATTAATTAAATTAAAGGGGTCAAACTGAAATTCTTACACTAACCTAGTATAACTCAACAAACATCCTGGTAATTAACCTAGGATGGTGGAAAATGGTTACTTATGGTTCCAATGACTTCGGGGTACTTTAATTATTACCCTAGGTCCCTTAATTGATTAAATTATCCATTTAATTAATTAATTTAAAGGTTAAAATCGAAATTCTTTGCGAAAATTTCACATTTGACTAACTATTGTGTTTTTCTAGTTCTAGTCAATCTAGGAAGGCCATGTTAGTAATTAATTAATTTATTTATTTAATGAACTTATTAAGAATTATTTGAATGAGTCAATATCAGTTACTAAAACTAAAACTCACGATCAAACACTCAGAGAACACAATGCTAAAACGAACGAAAGAAAGAGGCAGAAAGTTCATAGACGTTCTAGGCTATTTCATGATTTCTTCAAGTTTTCGTTCAAGGTGGTATTCGTAGATTATGTTATACTTAAGGTATGTGTTTATCTACTGGAATTATTTCTCCCAAAGTATTTTCCATCGTCTTAGATCTACAAAATCCCAAAACAAGTNACAATGCTAAAACGAACGAAAGAAAGAGGCAGAAAGTTCATAGACGTTCTAGGCTATTTCATGAGTTCTTCAAGTTTTCGTTCAAGGTGGTATTCGTAGATTATGTTATACTTAAGGTATGTGTTTATCTACTGGAATTATTTCTCCCAGAGTATTTTCCATCGTCTTAGATCTACAAAATCCCAAAACAAGTGTTGTTTCCCAATGTTTTTGTTGAACGTCCTTCCTCCCTAGTTATCCATGTTTTCGATTCTTTATGCATATAAATGTAATCTTGAACATGTTATTGGTAAGTGTTGATAACTGATTTAATAATTTCTTTATTTGTTAATGATAAATTAGGTGTATAGATTATATTCGAATGATTGGGTGATTAGTGACACGTATTAGGAATGACATAATGCATAGGTTTGTGTTCGAGAAAGATGATGTTTTTATGAGTTGTTTATGAAGTTGAGTCTACTGTTATAGTCTTTTCATTGAATTATAATTATAATTTAACTAAATGTAAAAAGGTTGGCTTACAACAAATGAAGTTTAAATGACCACCATATGTGAAAGGTTGGTTTATGCCAACAAATTGGCTAGCAAAACTATGTCCAAAATATTATCTCCCAAAATGTGTGAAGTTATACTAATCTTAATTCAAAATATGCAATCTGATACAAATCTGTACATTAATGATCTCATAACATAGGGTATGCCAATACGTGGGACAAGTCCCAACATACCCTATCCACACAAACTTGGGAACATATAACATTAAATAAGTAGTTATAACTTTCATAAAGAATCAAAGATATTTCATGAATCCATAATGCAAAAATAACTTAATAGTTTTTCCAAACCAAGCATTGAATTGTTCTTGTAAGTTAATCAAAGATTAAAAGTTCAAGTGTAGTGAAAGTTTTGCTTATGCCAATAAATTTGCCTACAACATTTTTTCCGAAGTATGTAATAGAATTTTGCTACTGAATCAATGAAATTATACTTGAATGAATTGTCTGCCTTATGCCAATAAATGTGTAGCAATACATTATAAAAAAGGGATGCATGGAAATGGCTACAATGTTATGTTAAATAATTTAAAGATTGGCTAATGGTTCATACATACCAAACTAAACATGAACGAATGTAAAATTGGCCTATGCAAACAAAGATGATTATGTAATCCTTTCCAATATTGTTTAGCCAATACTAAATCATATGCCAATCACATGTAGAAAAATAAGGAAATGACATCACTAGTACTTCTAAAATAATTCGATGAATCCATATTAAAAGGAATGCTATTCATTGGCACAACTCCCAAAATTCTCTAAAATTAACCATAAATATATGTAACTCATTGAATGAAGTGCTCATCGTCCATAAACAACGATATGAAGCTACTAAATCAAAGTAAGCAAGCAACGTTAGTGATAACATAACTAAAGATGTCAAATTTAAGTAAATGACCAGAATGTGGTGTTAAAAGAAGTGAGACAAGACTCACCTACATCTAAGCTACTACGTTAAAAATACTCACGAATGAAGTTGTTAAAACGTTTGAGACAAGTCTCTTTAACACTGAAGATGTTATGTAAGGACAATTCACAATTCACAATTCACAATTCATCAATGTAAAGAAAAGGATGACAAGTCATCAACAGAGTAGGCAAACCTCATTCAAAAAGCAAGATTCCATAATGTTTGAGTCAATTATAAAAGATAAGAAGATAATAAAAGTGAGCAAAGCACCGATAGACTAGTAATGAGCATGTTCTTGCATGTGTTAGTCTCATGAGATGAGGCTACCACCGAGGTGGATAAGTACTCTCCGTACATCCCTATTCTTTGAACTATTTCTAGCCAACACATGAACTAGCCTATGGTTTCCACCTAAGAGAGCTAGGTATGATCCGATGTCCCATTTGCCGTGAGACCACCTTTATCGATGTGGGGTAGACACCTGATTTCATGTTTAGTTTACATGATATATGTCGGTTAATTCTCAAAATATTTTCTTGGTTCACTATAGCCTTGAGCCACTCCTTTGCTGTGTGGATTGAACACTTTATATGGATTAGCCTAAACGGGAATCACCCCTATTCGGTGTGGGGAAGACACTGTATATCATGAGTAGCTCAAATGATCTAGATTCATTTTAACCGGTGATTCACCTCTTTTAGGTATGGGGAAGACCCAAGATTTCATATTAGCTCGCATGACCGTACTTCCAAATATTCTCTAAGAAAGCAAGAAAGAAAGATGACGGAACGTATGTTCAAAGTGAGTTAGGAAATGAGGAGCTTAAGAATGTCAATTACCTATATGTTTACCAATGAAGTTTCAACAAGTAATGGGCAAATCCAAATAAAATTGGATTATAATCACTTCTTATATGATGCCAATAAAGGGGAGTAGAAACATAACAGCAACTGAAAACTTAATAACTTCCCTAACATGAAAATGACGAAATAAGTTTCATAGCCAATAGAGACTGGCTTATGAAGTATTAATGAATACTTGATGTAATGAATGACTTGTTGTAAGGATTGTCAAATCATGTCCAATGAACTTTACTATAAGAAAAGGGCATAGCTAATAATGAATGCTCATGTTGTGAAAATGATAAATCCAAATAAATTTGCTTATAGTGACTTTATATAATATGATAAGGATCTTAGACAAATAAGATTGGCTTATAATGACTTCTTTTATTAGGCGAATAATACGATTATAGGAATAGTCACTAAAGATTGGTTTATGAAGAGTTCATACCCCTAATTGTTGTTAAATCATTTCCTTAATCTTTTGAATTACTTACTTGATCATTATAGGTATGGGAATACAATGAATTATTTCACTTGTAAGTAAAACATAGGTCTAAACGAATTATTTAACTACACAACAACAAGATGAAAAACACTGAAAAATAAACTATGTATGCAAAGAGGAGCTCTCTGGTTAAAGAGGATCAAAATCTCGAATCTTCGCCCGAGTTGTTCTAAAATTATGTTGATGATACTAATGTCTAGTAATCATATAGAAAATGAGTTGTGTTCTTTTAATGCATTAAAATACATCAAATTATTCCACAATTCACAACTAACGATTTAAGAAAGTCTAGTGATTATTCTTTCCAGAAATGGCATGTTGTTTAGCAAGGACTTTCCTTGATCATGCATAGCCTTATGTGTATGTGTGAATTCACCCATACATAGTAATAGTGGTGTACTAACCTTATACAGGTTTACTATTTTATAGATGCAGGTCAGAGGACAGATTAAAGACTCTTGCAGTGGTTTGGACATCAGTGTTCTCCAGACATTTGGTAGGTCCTGTTGATTTCAAGGATGCTAAAGTATTATTCTAGCCTTAGTTTTATACATAGCTAGTGGATGTTGTCCCTTGCGTTCCTTTCATGCTTTATTCTCGAAGCTTTTGGATGTAAGGATATTTTGTTAACTTATTATAATATATTCATCTTTTATTTTGAATTGGTTCTTTAATGTTAGATGGTCGTTCTTTATGTTGAGCTTAGCATATGATGTTCTACGTAAAAAGTATATCAAGTCTAAGTACACTTAATTAACTTAAAAAGTTTTAAATTTTCCTCTAAAATTAACCATATGAATGTGATGAATGCAAAAAAGACATGTCTGCGACCTCTGAGAGGTCAACGACGCCTGTTGCGATTTAGATTCCAGAATCCGGGTTGTGACACCAAATACCCATTTAAGCAGCACAAAGAGAAATCACCTATAAAACCTCCCTAAGAATACCTAAATGACCCTCAAGAACACTTTATAATAAGTCGTATACCCACTTCAAGACATAAAAAATATCAACATGTAGATAATATGTCATTTCCTCATCAAAGGCTATCAAAAGACATAGTTAAGTAGATCAAGAAAATAATGTCCATGATTGACCTCTTCAAGACTGCCTAAATAATCCTTAAGACTTCCTAAGTTTTTAATCATTCCCACATAATCAACATCATCCCTAACTAGAGTAATTCTTTAAACTCATCTAGGTAAGATACTAAGTAACCATTCATATGCCCCTTCACACCTTAACTAGACAACCCTTAATTACTCAAAATAAGTACTTATTCAATTAACATATTTTCTTACATAACTTAAGTAATTACATTCATTAGTTCATTTAGGAGGCATTCAACACATAAAGGACATTCCAGTAATAGTCTTGGACAAGACCTAGGGACTCTAACACCTTCGAAGCCTATTGTGAAATATCTAGATAGCGTTCCATCCAAAATTTTGAGAATAGGCAAAAACCGAAGTCGACCACGGTAGCTGCTATGCTCAAATTTACTTCTCGAAAAGAAGTATAAGTAGTCGTATCAAGTAAAGAACCCAACTATGAAGTTGGGGTCGATCCCATGAGGAAAGTGATTTATACTTAACTTTAACCTACTATTACTTTAGTCAAGTCCTTTCCGGAAATAAATAACAAAGGGGGGGGGGTCTTAGATAACAAATGTAATTATCTATTTCTAAGTAAATAAGTAACAAGTTCAAAGATTTGATTTTTATCAAGTTATGAGAGTAACTAGGGACTAAGTGTTCCCCACAAGTTTATAACTTTGTAATTCAAGCTATAACAATCATTTCCTAGTATATTGCATGCAAAGTGGCAAGTTATATATCCTAATTCCTTGGTCTAGCAACTAGTGAATTTCACGCCGCACCTTGGTCCGGCTACATGTGTATGCTTTACTGAACCTTACCTTTACCTTATATTAAGCATCATAATCAATGTTTGGTTGAGTTGTTACTTCACACCAACAGACACCATCCTATTACATAGTGTATACTAAATCTACGTTGGTACGTGAAGTAGCAACAAGGCGAGTTCTAACGCGTGCACTCATTAAAAAGACTTCTAAATGAAAGAATTGTCAATACATGCAAGACACTGTTCAAGAATTTTTATTTTAGCTAGGTTTTACCTTGTGATTTGCCCATGGTTCCCACAACCCCAGTTATGGAGTTCAGTTACCCATGTTAATAATCACACAATTCCAATTTATTAGATAAGAATTCATGAACTTACTTTGATGAGATTGAATAAAATCTAGAAATTTACTTGAATTAATCAAAAACCTGCAACAAAAAATTCCGAAAAATAAAGTAATTTCCAAAAAATCCCTAAATTTAACACTTAGAACCATAAAACTAAAAAATATCCAAGAGTCTAACCCCAAAAATGAGGTTTTTACAAGTATTTATCATAGAAAAGTCCTAACATAAAAAGGAAATCCATTTTAGGAAAATCTACCCAAAAACGCGTCTAAGTTGACAACTGAAGCGATGGACCGTCAAGGCCCTTCGTCGTTCCATACTTAACTTCTTTTTCTTCTGCTTTCTTCAGCAACTTTCTGTTACCATCGACGAACGTGGAGGACGGTCCATTGTGTGCACAATGGTCTGTCGATGATTTCTGTTCCTCCATACATAGAATCTTTTGATGATGGGTACTTGGGCTACTTTTTGTTAACAATGACGGATGTGCAGGACGGTCCGTCGTATCTATGACGGTCTGTCGAGAGCCTCTGCAGCCCCACACTTCATCAGAATTCCTTCAATTCCTTAAGCAACCTTTTTCATCATACGACTTTGGCCACCTATGATCCATCGAGGTCACGACGTACCATCGATTGCTCCGTAGATCGTCACTTCTGCATTATGCAGAATAATTCTCCCACGTTCTGCTTTTGGACAAATCTCCTGCAAACAAAGATAAAGCTACATCAAAACGAACACAAAAAGGCCTTAGACGCACACTAAACTTAAGGAAAAAGCATTGAAAGTACGGTGAATCCACGATACATCAATAGATAGACATGAAATGTTGAGTTCTAAATTACTCCGATGAGGGTGTTCCACTTGCCAAGGGTAGAACTAGGACACATCCCATGTAGGTACATTGTTAATGAATGTGAAGCGCTTTTATGCACTCTAGTCTCATTCTGTAGTAGAGGTACATTGTACTCTAGTCTCATTCTCTTGTACAACCACTTACCTCAACATAATAACTTGGTGCTAGCATTTGTTCATAGATTACTCGATATTAAAGGATCACATGAACATGTTCCTTGTTTAGTTCATAACCCAATCACATTCACCCTACCAAAAAGGTTCACTAGGTCTACCTTTCAATGGCTACTAAGATAGCTCGTTATGACTTTCCTAAGGATTAATATTATGTCGTTCAAGCGAATTAACTTTACGTCCACCATTCTTTTACTTAAAGAGTACCAATACAGATCTCGACTTCAACATTCATAACACAACCTTTACCACGTACACGACCTACTTAACATCCTCTAAGGTATCACGTATCTTTCATTAATATATGACAAAGGTGCACAAAGCCTACGTAGTCAAGACATATCATAATCTCATAACACTCATACATATATCAAGCAAGGGAAACAAGGCTACCAAACAAGACATAATATTCTTTTAACGTATCACATATAACATATCATTCTTTAAAGCACTTAGGATGACCCTTATGATCTTATGTAACCCTATACATTTCTACAATGTCATCAATAAAAATATTATAGGCTAATATAGTCAAGTAGGAACAATAATGTATAAACCCTAAGACTACACATATAAGGACATAGTCATAGTTTGACATGATCTCCTAATATACATCAAACTTTAACACTACTAGCATATGGGTAGATATGACCATACTTGACATAATCAACTACAAAAACAGCCACATTACTTCTAGTAGTTTGCTGATAAGGCCATGATCATCATAATACATAAAGTAACGCTGACAAGACTACATCAATTGCAAGTAAAGCACATAACACGTCACGATCGGAGTCTTGACCCCAGACGATACAAGCATCATTGATCTCTCAGAGGTCGAAGACAAGTCTACTTACATCATTCATACTTCGTCTAGGTTAATTGTTTAGCAGAAAATTTGAATCCATTTGATTCTTAACACACATACTAATCATCCTATTAGATTTATAATTGTTTACCATCAACCATCTAACATTAAGATCATCAACTGAAGGACATAGTCTAATATAGAATTAAATGTATACTTGTAAAAATGGCACCAATAAAATGTTTGAACAAAAGCAAAAAAAACGCTAATGGAACATACTCCACTTGCTCAATCCTATAAATAAGCTAGAATATAATGGGAAAGCATCTTCGAAAGCATGAGGACCTACCAAGTCCGGATGAATGGTCGTCGTCTGGATAGTTTCAGCATCAAGTTGTAGCTCTAGCGTCCACCTGTGACTGCACCTAAAATTATAGAGTTGTATGGGATTAGTACACACTTGTACTAAGTATGGGTATATGCAATCACACACGAAGAACATCCATGAATAAGATTAGTTCTTTCTAGCAACATGATTATAGAAGGTCTAGTCATTTGACTTTCAAAATTGAGATTAGGAATGTGAGTGAGTTTTCAAAATTTAAATTAGGAAAGTTTATGAGCTTTCCAAATATTGATTAGGAAAGTTATGCCATGAGAGTAACATGCATCATCATACTTAAGATTTTGCACAAAGAACACAACAACGTACACATATAACCTATCATAATTCCTATAACACATAATGTTGTTCATAACATTCATTCGTATGCCATGAGACCTTGGAATCATGGACTTGACATTAGGAGGTCGTGGGTTCGATTCCTTCACGCCTCCCCCTTTATTTTTATTTTATTCTCCTCCTTAAATCTGCCTAAGAGGTCGTGGGTTTGATTCCCACACGCCTCCCCCTTTATTTTTGTTTTATTCTCCTCCTTAAATCTACCTAAGAGGTCTTGGATTCGATTTCGTCACGCCTCCCCCTTTATTTTTCTTTTATTCTCCTCTGTAAATCTAATTGAGAGGTGGTGGAATCGAATCCCACTCCTCTCATTTCTTTTTTTTTCTTTTAAGTTACATTTTCCAGACAATGCCATGGTTAAAATCCCTTCCACCACATTTCTTTTTATCTTTTTTTAAATTTTTATCCATCCTTTCATTAAGTTACACCTTTGTTTTTAAGGGAATTTCGTAGTGCGTTTAGAACGTTTTAGGTGCGTTTTCATTGATTCCTTTAGACAATAGATTGTCCCTCAAATCATCCACATTTCAACTCATATGATCATAAAATTTGCATCAACATGTGTACATGAAATATAAAGAACTATCATGCAAATACAAGTCCTAAACCATGAACAATAGCGACGACAACACACTAATACACACGTAGTTACATTTTAGGAAACATCAACAAAAGTCACATAATTCCAAACATACACATAAACACGTAATCATCACTTATACACGTTTCATCCCTAGTTTTCTACCAGAAAACATAACAAACCTATGATTCAATGGGAGCTAATGACAGGGACATGCAATGGGGAACAATCCTAGTTTTCGGAATGAATATTCTGAACCTTAAGGGGTCTCTTAGGAAAGGGAACAAGAGAAAAGAGAACCCATACCTTTTTTGACGTTACACTCTTGACTTGATGCAAAAAACATCACCCAAGAACACGTCTAATCCTTCTCAATATCAACTCCACTTGAATGACAGCCTCCCATAGCCTATTGTGCAATTAACGTTTGTTTTCTTATTATTTCGTGTGACTTCTTCAAGGGTGAAGAATTTGGTCTATTTTTATGATTTTGTATTTTATTTTGGCACAGAAAAAGCGTGAGAGATAATTAGGGCGACTGAGCGGGAGAGTGGAGAAATAAACGTGAGAGAGTGGGAGTTGTAGGAGGCTTAGGAGAATAGTTTTAGGACTTAGTCAATAAGGTTTTGTTTATTTAATAAAAATCTAATTTTTTATTTTATTTTAAATCAGATAATGAATAATAATTAATAATTAATTACATTAATTTAATAGCTTAAACAAAAAATCACTTTAATTCATTGCTTCCGCCTAGATTCGAACCTGGGTGGAGCAAGACTTCACTTCAAGAGCCCAATTTCGGCCCTCTCTCCCCAAAAAACTCCTCCACCTTATTAATTAATTAAATAGTTGTATATTCAGGTTAAATATAATACTACCCTTAGCCAGGAAAAAGACTATTTTACCCCTAGACCCTCTAAACATAAGATTTTCCCTTTTTAAGTCTAGTAAAGACTCCTTCAAGTAAATTTTCGTATTAGAGAGCCCTACATGGTTGGACCCAGCCTTTCCAAGGTCAAATAACTCCCCAAGTTAGATGGCTTGGCTGTAGCAAGGGTACCGAGGTATGGTTCTACGCACATCAATCTCTGTAAACCCTGGTCTAATTATAGTTATTCATGACACATTAAGCATTTCTTATCTTATCCATTTTTTAGGGTTGGTATATAACACTACATCCATAAGTGGACCATACCAATGAAAACCTATTTGAAGTATAAATAACATCAAAATAAAGGAAAGTGGCCAGCTTACAAACACCACATCCTCAACACCTCAACTTGAAGCTATATCATCCAATTCAATACTATAAGGCCCTTACCAATGGCCATGAACAACAACTCAATATAGAAACTATGCTAATCAATGAAACTAGGTCAATTAAATGTAAATTCATCAATCTAATACAACCTAGATATCAATTTAACACAATTGTTATATCATTAGAAAGCCAATAGAAATCTACACCATATTTAACCAACATTAGGTCTATATCAAGTAACCGATAACTTAGTAAAAATCTAGGGTTCATCCAACACGATATCAATTAAATCCTTATTTAATGTTTAGAAATCATTAATGCAAGAACCCATGATAGAATGATGAAATTGGACAATTCAACTTGAAAACTTTACAAAACAACTTGAGAATTGGGGCTCTTTGATGAAGAGAGTTTAAAGGATCAGAATCCATACCTTGATGAAGCTAATTCTTCTCTTTGATGAATACTCTCCACTCAATTCATCACACCAAGCTCCTCTTTGACTTTGGACATCAACGGAGTCTTGAGAGAATTTCTAAGGTATTTGGGGTTTTTATTTGGAATAATGAAATATTCTAAGTGTTAAAGACTTATATACACACTTAAAATACCCAAAAGACCCTTTAGGGACCTCCAATAAAATTATTCGGAGGTGGGGTGAAATTACAAGTTTACCCCTCACTTGGAAGTGAATAGTAAAGAGGGAAAGACTCACCAACGGTTTGCAGTAGACGGACCGTTTGTCCAGAAATGGACCATCCCCTCCTTACGTTGGATGGATCATAAACTCAACATGGTTCTCCTGTCACCCTATACTAAGTCCTTACCAATGGAACCCATCGACGGGTTGCCGATTGCCCCATGAACCGTCGATGCCTCCATCGTTTGGGGCTGCCTTGGACAGTCTCTTCACCAATTTTTGTGTCCTTTCTCAAGGACCGTTGGTTGGTCCTTAGGGATGTTTTCCCTAACGTTTCAAACCCAAACATTATTTTATATGATTTTAGAACCTCTCACACGAATTTCATCCAAAACTAACACGTAAAACCAAACATATCATGACTAGACACAGAAGGTCATTCAAGGCACATCTGTCGAACGTCATGCACGTTCTTGGACGTTTAACCTCCACACTCCCCGAAAATGGACAAACTACCTGTATATATCATAATAAATCATTTAAATACCTTAAAACATCATTAATAAAATATAAACACATAAAACTACAAATGAGGCCTGTAGGTGACTTAGTCGTGAAACGTCTTAGTCGTCCCTTGACGTTTGACTTCCACTGCACCTAAACTCTTAGACACTCCCTCTATACCATACAATAAATCTATTAAGGACCTTAAAACTTCAATATAAATATTTTAGGCTCTAATTCACCTAATTCATATTCAAGGTATTATGAAAATAGTTTCAAGGATCAAAATCCATACGTCAGTGATGATAATTCTTCACTTGGATGAATAATCTCTACTCAGTTAAACAATCAAAGATATTCCTTGACTTTGGACATCAATGGATTATTAAGGAATTTCTAAGGGATTTTGGGGTTTTGGTTTTGAAGAATGAAGTCTTCTAAGAGTTATACACTCATATGTACAATTAAAATACCCAAAAGACCCTTAAGGAAACGCGAGTACTCTTATTTTTAAGTGGGGTGAAACTACAACTTTAACCCTCCTTAACAGTAAAGTTGCACACAAGACAGACTCCATCGACAGTTGGGTACTCGACGGACCGTTTGTCCCCAAACGGAACGTCCTATCGTTCCTTCCTTGAGTTCAGAGACTCATAATGGGTCTATTCCCTCCAAATATGAAGTCTCCACCAACAGCACCAATGGACGGGGCGTCGATTGGAACACGAGCCGTCGATTGCCTCCGTCATTTAGGGCTGCCTTGGACAATCTTGATACCACTTCTTGGATGATCCTTGGTGATGTTTGCCTTGATGTTTTAAACCCAAACATGATATTATATGAGTTTAGAACCTCTCACATGAATTTCATCAATAATAAACACAAAAAAGTCTATGAAACATGCATAGAAACATAAGCTCATTCAAAGGCAACACTTTCGAACGTCATGGACGTTCTTGGATGTTTGAGCACCAAACATCACAAAACATGAAAGACTGACTATGTACATCCTTGTAACTCATTTAAGGAAATTATAATCTCATGAATCACACATAGGCACATAGAACCACATAAAAGATACATAGGTGAGTAGTCGTCTAATGTCTTAGTCGTCCCATAACGTTTGACTTCCAATGCACCTAATCTCTTAGACAATGCCTCAATACAATATATTATACCACTTCAGGACCTTAGACCTCCATTACCACCATGTTAGGCTCTATTTCACTTATGTCATTTTTGGGATCTTACACATACCACCATCACTAAGCAACTTCCCTTAGGTTATCCTTGTTAGGTTACTTACTTTACTTAAATTGTCCATTTTACTTTAGGGAAAATATATACTTAACCGACACTAAGACCATTGGTGCTAAACCTGGATTTTGGTGTTTTAAATATTATACCAATGGAAGGTGGTCTACCTAGCAAAGGTAGAACATCAACACATTCTACCATACTTAGCGGTATCACCTGCTATATCCTATGGGTCAAGCATAGCTTATGGAACTTTGAGGAATACATGGAAATATAACTCTATGCCCTTTGGACTATGACGCTAACCCCCTCGTGAACAATATGGTTAATCCTACCTTCCCACATTGGGAAGGTGTACCCGATCATCTTCAAGTTCACTCGGTGCGAAGATAAGTTCCCTTTATTAAAAACAAATTATTATCTTTACTTTATAAAAAATATGCTTAGCAGAGTTAACTTTTCATATTCTTGGCACATAGGTAATAGATGAGAGGTCATAAACCTTAATGTAAGACCTCAAATTGAGTTAGGGTGTTTAGAGACTAAAATGATAGTCCTAATGGCAATAAGGTCCTAAAATGACTATATTATTGTTTAGAGGTAGTATGTAAAGTTTGATGTGATTTGGAAGTTGAACGTTAAAGGACGACCAAAACGTTCTATGAGTAGTCACCTATTTGTCTCTTTTGTTCATGCATGCTCATATACTGTATAATATGATCTTATAAAGTCTTAAAATGAGTTTTAATTGTAACAACCCTAAAAAATGGATATGCTAAGTAATGTTTAATATGTCTAGAATGCCTACGACTAGCCTGGGTTCACACGGACTGATTAGCGTTGAACCAAACCACTAAACTTTTGCGACAACAAGAATAACTAACTTGGGGAGTTAGTTGAGCTAGGAAAGGTTGTTTCCATCCATGTAGGGCTCCCGATTATGATTATTTACCCGGATGAGTCTTTACATAACATAAAAAGGGGAAATCCTAATTTTGAAGGGTCTATGGGTAAAATGATATTTTTCCAAGCAAAGGGTAGTATCCTAATTACCTAAATATGTAATACATTTTTTGATTAATAAGGTGGAGGGTCATTTTGGGGAGAGAGGGTCGAAAAATTTTCTTTGAGTGAACTCTTGCTCCACCTGGATTCGAACCTAGGTGGAACCAATGATTTAGATTGTTTTAATTAAATTGGTAAATTAATTTAACTATTTAATAATTACTATCTAATTTAATAAATAGGAAAAAATCTGATTTTTTTGAAGGTTTGAAAGAGTCCTACTTTTACTAAGTCTTTAACTAAGCCTAAACAACCTTTCATGTTTAACTCTCTCTCTCTCTCACGCAGAAAAATCTCTCCTTATTTTCATGTTCTCTCTGAAAAAATACAAAAAACGACCAGAAACTAAAAGTTGTTCACACTTGAAGAACATTCACGTTAAAAATATAATCAAAACATATCTAAAAACATTAGGCAAAGGGAGGGTTTTTTCGTCGAAGTTTGGTGTTGAAGCTCGGATTTGGACGTGCCTTAGAGGAGGTATTTTGGCAGCAAATTCAAGGTTTGAACGTCAAAATAAGATATGGGTTTTCTTAATCTTGGTATGTTTCCCAAGACACCCCTAGGATTTAGTCGATTCTAATATGAAAACTAGGATTGTTTCCCCGTTGCATGTCCCTGTCACTAGGTCCTATCGTTGGTTGTACGTTGGTATGTCTTTTGGTAGATATTAGGCATATAATGTGTTTTCGTGATTATTATGTTCATGAATGTATGTCTGGAATGGTACGAATTATGTTTTATGAAAATAAGTGTTTATGTGTGTGCAATATGTAGCTGTGACTTTGAACTCGGAATGAAGAATATGACTTGTTTTATGCTTTTAGTTCACGTGCACAAATTGAATAAATTGTGATGTTCAGATGAAGTATAATGTGGTTGATTTGAGTGGAAACTATTAGCTAAATGAATCCATGAAAATGCATCCAAATATGTACGACATGATCCAAGAGTTACCCTAAGAACTAACGTGTAATGTTGATGAAAAGGATGTTGAAAAACGTACATAATTTCCATCTATATGTTGATGAGTTTCGGTCAATCTAAGCGGTTTAGTATGTTGTGAATAATAAATTAAAATAAGTCACTTAGGATCGAACCCGTGACCTCACCATGTTAAAAGTCATAGAAATAATTTAAGTTAAAAAGAATGTGGCAAGGAGGATTCGAACGAGTGACCTTGACCTAAAATGAAGTACAAAAAATTAAAATTAAATTAGAGGAGTGGGATTCGAACCCACCACATCTCAGTCAAATTTAAGGAAAAGTAAAAAAAATAAAATTGAGGCATGTGGGAATCGAATCCACGACCTCTTGGCAACATGAAGGGAATTTAAGGAGAAAAATTAAAGTGGGGCTGTGGGGGTTCAAACCCACAACCTCTCGGTCAAGAAGGAGAGAAATTAAAGAAAAGAAAATTAAAGGAAATGAGGTTGTGGGTGTTCGATCTCACATCCTCTCAGTTCCAATAAACAAAAAATGAAGAAAGAAATTAAGAAAAAATAAAATGAAGGTGTTATGGCTTGACCATGGGTCCCCAAGCCGTGTGGATCGAACCAAAATAAATAAAAATGTAAGTGTTGCCCAAGGGATTTGAAATCGAGTTCCCATGCCCAAATTCCGTATTGATACATAAGTTATACATGAATAAATGTTCAAAAATAATGTTGCCCACATAAATCGAAATTGAAATCTTGGAATACTTACAAGATGCATAAGTCTTCTACCACATAATCTTAGGAAGATATGAATGACTTAAACGATCTATGAATGAAGCCTCATGGATTGAGTGGATAGATCCATAAGTCTATAATACGTTTAAAAGTAAGTGAACGGAAGATGTATGTAACAAACTGACGAAACCCTAGAAGGGTTTAGTAAAAGTGTGAAACACACTAAATGGCCAAGTGCATTGGCATATGATGAAATCAACATTCACGAAAAAGTGGTGAGTAATTATGAAGAGCTAATGTGCTAAAGCTAATGAATGTGGTGAAAACAATATAAGAGGCTAATGTTGAAGATGAGAACAATCTCAAATGAGGCTATGTAAATGTTACCAAAGCATACTCACCTATGAGAGTGTAAAGCTAAAGAAGAGACCAGTCTCTATGAACAGTCTAACGAAATTATTGAGATAAATGTATACTTATTACTAATTATTAGATGAGAAATCATCTATTGAGCTATGATGCCCTTATACTAGAAACTAGCTTCCATGACATATGAGTTGAATGTAATGGAACATTTTACTGAGAATCGATAGGCTAGCTATGAGCGGGGATTCCTTCATTCGGGAAGGGTCAAGGTTCACGTAAATCTCATGAGATGAGACAGTCAGGCATGCCGGGTATGAGTCTCCTTATAAGTTCTAGTCGTTGAATCTATACTGCCAATATAGGGATATATCATGTTTTGGGTCACTTTGGCTGTTGATTCCACCTCTTTTTGGTCTGGGATAGACACTGATTTCATGATGCTCACATGATCTATGTAAATTAAAGTTAAAGATCCCAATGAATGAATGAGGACAACCTAAAATGATGCACATAATGAAATGAATGATAACAAAGGTGTTAGGATAGGATAATCAAGAGGTGAGCTAGACTTAAGTAATGACACTAGGTCATTCTTGATCATTGCATAATGAACCCGATGAATGTCTTATACTTAAACCTAGGTATTGATGGTGTTAACACTAGCTTATGAATGTATGAAGTGAAGTATGTATAAATGAATGAAGCAGACTCCGTGTTTTCTAAAGAAGACTCCCTAGTTGGGGTCCCATATGTTGAGCCCTCATTTTTTGGATGTCTTGATGTCAAGTCCATAATTCCAAAGTCCCATGGCGTATGAAAGAATGATATGAAAGATGTTAGGTACTATATTCAATATGTTATGTGCTATGTGTAAGACATTATGTGATGTGTGCAATATGATACGTGTGATGATGCATGTTACTCTCATGTCATGACTTTCCTAATCCAATTTGTAAAGTCCACTGACTTTCCTAATCAAATTTAGCAGGTCCACTAACTTTCCTAATGAAAATTTTGCAAGTCTACTGATTTGACCTTCCATAAATAATGTTGTTAGGAAAGAGTTATTCTTACTCTTGCATGTCCTCTGTGTGTGCTTGCATATACCCATACTTAGTACAAGTGTGTACTAATCCCATTCAACTCTCTATTTTTAGGTGCAGGCATGGGAGGACGTTAATGCTTATAGTACGACTTTGCTGCTATCCGAATATGGAGCTTTCATCTGGATTTATTAGGCCCTCATGCTTTCGAGGATGTCTACTGTTACTTTCTAGCGTAGATATAGGCTTTAGCTAGTGGAGAATATCCAGTAGTGTTTCATTACCAATTTCATTTTATATTTTGTATTGGTGCCGTTTTGGCGAAAATATGTTTAATGCAATTATGACATATTTCTTTCTTTTGATGATCATAATGTTAGATGGTTGATTGTGAATGTTTATGATTTTAAGTATAATTTCTTAATTGAATTTTAAGTAACAAAGAGTTCAAATTTTCCGCCAAAATTATCCTAGATGAAGTAACGATGACGTATGTAGTCTTGTCTGCTACCTCTGATAGGTGAACGATGCCAATCTCATCTGGGGTATAGAATCCGATCATGACAATAATGTTGTTAAATTATAGTATATGAAGTTTTGATAAGTTTGGAGGTCAAACGACCAAGAACATCCAAGGCATTCGAAAGATAGCCCTGAAGACGCTCAATGTGTGTCTTGATGGGGCCTAGCCTGTTTGAAGGAGTTAAAGGTGTTTGTTTTGGTTGACACTTATGTGGAAGGTCTACAACTTGTTAAGGGTTGTATTTACATTTGGACATGTCAAGGTAAGACTTCGAAAGGGCCTCGCAAAAGACCCCATAAGAAGGACGCAAACAACGGCCAGTTGGTCAACCAACGACCTGTTAGTCAACCAACTGCTAGTTGGTGAGGCCTCGTCGATGGAAACCTATCTTGGGAAGGTATCAACCAAAGGTTTTTCTGAGGACCAATCGACGGAAGCCAATGGATGGCCAGTCGATTGGGTCCGTCGATGGTGGCGTGTAACTACTGTGTAGCGGACAATTTTTTTAATGGGTGAATGGGAAAGTCACCCCAAAGCCTAACCTGACTCTTATAGGTTTGTTTAGTTATTTTTGGGTATATTTAAAGTATCAAACGCGTGATCAACCCATTCCAAATCCTATCCCACGAAATTGAACCTTTCCCTTCAAAAATATTTTCTATAGAAACCTCCATTGTTGTGAAAGCTCAAGAACAACTTGGATGTGGGATTTCCATGACTTTATCACCAATTTTTTGAGGTATTCATGTATATAAAAGTATGGTGATCCTTTATCTCTAAGTAACCTTTCACTTGGATAGTTCTTGTCAACGATTTCAAAGAACATTTTATGATCAATCATTCAATCTAGCCATGGGTTCCTTCTCAAAACATTTTCAATAATTAAATCATGATTAATTGATGTTAATGCATTGGTTTGAACATTATTTTACACCAATTGCATATGAACCCATGTTCCCTCACTAAATCTATTTAGTATTTACATGGGCTTTGTGACGTTTACTTGTTAATGATTGAATTTTAATTCTATTATGTTGAAGTGGTTATATTTATTTATGTGAATTGATGTTGAATTTATTATAAGGATCCATGTGGATAAATGTATGAAGATCTGATCATTTTTAACCTGGCTATCAATATGATCAATGTAATGTTGGCCTTTCAATGAATAAAAGTGTGCTTCGATTATTTTGTGGTTCTCCTAACTACTGCCTTTGAATGATCAGTTGGTTGAATTGTGAATATGAATATGTTATGATAAAATAAAATAAATCTTAGTACAAATTTATATATGTGTTTCTAAGCTATTAAATAGTAACTTATGATTCACTGTAACATTGCCTTTTTAATGATTTAATGTAGAAATCGATTAGGTGAAGATTCTTATAGCTACTGTTTTAGGTTGATGTTATGAACGAATTATGGGTATAAACCCTTAATGATCAAATCAAAAGAAACTTTATAAGGATTAATCTAGATATTTTAACATTTAAGTTGCTAATACTATAAACATAATGTGATATCGATTTAGTGTAGATGAAGAATGATTTAGTCTCGATTACTATGGATATAGATACTTCCCAAGGTTGGTATTATTGGTATATTATGAATGATAACCATGATAAAGAAAGTAAAGTATATTAATGAGTGATTTTCGACTATCTACTTTCTAGTATATAGGTGATTCCTTGTATCATGTTATAGTATGATCTTGTAGCGACTTTTACATGGTTTCTTTATGATTAAAATACATATAGCTACTTCCCTATGTATGAATTGTTTTTGAACAGGATTTATTGATCAATGATGATCAAAGGGTGAGAAATTGGTAAGAATGCTTAACTTCTCTACTTTTCTATATTAATATACTTGATTAAGCCTTGTATGGCATTGTGTGGTATGGTCCACTTATGGTGGAGGTGTCTACTTTATTGTCATTAAATATGAACATGTGCTTATTATGCTACTATGAGAAGTTTATGCCTACAATCCTATTCTAGTTCTTATCTAGGTTGTAGGACTATTCTATAAGCATATGTATATCCATGTTAGGTTAAAGTATAGGTTCTTCCATTGATGATTAGGAATGGTTAATAATCCTTTACCTATATACCCTTATGTGAATGCATGAATAGCAAAAGTTTGGAGTCTTAAGTGTAATATGTAGTTGACTTGTCTCTATGCTATTGTTTGTTGTGTGGTCTATGTTTGAAAGAGTTTTACGGTCTAAGAGGTTTTCTGCCTCAATGATTTGTTGATAGCCATTATGTGATCATGTTGACAAATGTACACACACTCACACTTCGTGCATGCTTAAAAGTAGTAAAGGTCATCGTGTCTGAATGATAGGTAGTTCTCACATTCACTATTGTCTACTACTATGCATGTTAAGATGATGTTTATGAAAGTATGATATGTGTTTCCGTAGCTAGGATGACATGATCGTTGTACTAGCATAGGCAAGGGTATGGGACTTTGATAGGCATAGCACATGTGTACCATGATAGGACAGCTCTAGTGTTTGTTTCTATATGTATGAACCTGTGTGACTTAAGCTGTTGTGTGAAAGGTTTTCTCACATATATGTATACAAACACACAAGAGTGATGATCTAGTCAATAGAGGAGCCTTGAATAATGTGTTCAAATGTATCCTATACTAGATAGTGCTGATACATATGCTATGTATATGTGAAAGGATGTTCTCACATGATTTTGGTTGATGAACTTTAATCTAAGATCTATGAGCTAAGCATATGAGGGGATGACTCTCCTAAGCCTATATTTAATAAAGCAATGTTAATGAACGCTTTTAAATAAAGGGAACTAAGCGTGGCACCGAGTGAACTTGAATATGAGTGTGTGTCCCTTCCTTAGGTTGGAAGGTAGGTCACAGTTAATTTCATGAGGTGGATAACCACAATGCCTCAATAGGCATAAATATGGTTTCCATAAGCGAATAACCATAATGCCCCATCTTGGCGTAACGATGGTTTTCATATGTACCTCCATGTTCCATAACTATGCTTGCCACATACGATCGAGTAACGTGATATCACTTAGTAAACTAGCATGTGTTAATGTTGTACCTTGGCTAGGTAAGAATACCTTCCATTTGTGTAAGGCTCTACAACACAAAATTCCATGTTTAGCACCCATGGTCTTAGTGTCGGTTAAGGGTATAGTTTCCCTAAAGTAAAATGGAAAATTGAACTAAATGAATAGGATCCTAACAAGGAGGACTTAAGGTAAGTTACTTAAGATAGGTGGAAGTAATGAGCCCATCTAGACATTGCACAAGTAGTTCCTTAGGAGGTCTTAGGAAGGTGATCTAATATGTATGATTATGTTTATGTCCATACGCATGACTTAGTAGTATTGGTCTACTTCTAATGAAGAAGTGCATGGTATGAACCTCTATTATGTGGTCTTATCTTTATATGCTCTATGTTGGTCTAAATGACTATATGATGAAGGTCTTGTATTGACATGAGTGAAGTTCTCTTTACTTGTTATGTGGATGTATGAATTGGATGTTAAGGTTTTTGGTATCATGAAGAGTTTATTAAATATGTGTGAGTTTATGGGGCTTCACATGTACATTGCACTAGTAGACTAAGATTGGGGTCATGAACAAGGTGTTATAATGAGGGATATGAAAAGAAGTAAAAGTGTGTGTAATTTGATGTAGCTTACTCTAATGTCCTATATCCTTGACTTGAATGTATCTTGTAATGGGCTATACTTCTATGATAATATGTGTTGGCTTGTGTAAGTAGTATGTATGATATTCCTTATGGTCCTAAGGTGATGCATTGCACCAAGTATCACTAAAGGATTACTTGGGAGTCTAATGAATTAAAATAAGGAGTCACTATTAAGAAGAATGAGTTCACTTTAATGTGACCTCATATGGGACTTAAATTCTATATGTGATTTTATTTTATGTATGGCCTTTGATTGAGTTGATATGAACTATATGAATGATGTAAATGCTATTGAATAATAACTCAAAAAGGCATGAAGTATGATTTCAAGAAAATGACACTTTTAAATGCATGTTTTTTCATGGTTGCCATACTTACTGCATTCTTGTACTAATCCCATTCTACTATACTTTTTACACAAAGTGTAGGTTATGGATGCTTAAAGGATGACTATGATTAGGAGCTTGATAGGTTATTACCAAGCTCAAGGAAATGAATCCTTAAGTTCAAATATCTCCTACTCATGTCTAAATGACAAGTTTATTAAATGTTGTATAATTATGTATTATGTATTAAGGGTCGTGTCCCTAATATATACTTATGTTGTTGAGTCTAAGATGGCAAAGAGATTTAGAGTCTATATATATATATATATTATGACTTATATTTTATAATTATATGAAGTGATGTTTCTACCATATAATGTGCAATAAAAAGTTGTAAATTTTTCGCGAAATTTACTATGTCAATGCGATGAATAATAACTATAGGCTTGTATAAGACCTCCGATAAATCAAATACGTCATGTTACTTCTAGGGGGTACTCCTTGGATTTGACAAATGTGGAATTAGAGCAGAAGGTTTTTAAAAGTGGTTTAGGGTCCAAGCAGTCTCATATTTCCACGTCTAGTAGAGTCTTGTATCATTGGTGGTATGTCATGATACATCAAATGGTACGAGAGGCTATAGGACGATAGAATTTCCCTTTTTCAGCATTCTCATATCTTTCCATAGAACCTAACTCTATAAGATCTCTCTTTTATTTGTTTTTGTCCGGTGGTCTTTTAGATGTGATTGCTTGGATGAGATTGTTCCCTATGCTTGACGGAGAAAATGTGAGTTTAAATGCTTATCTTTGTTTTATAGTTTGAATGAGTATGTGTGAAGGTAAATTTTTGTATGTTTTGATGATGTGATGTCATTTATGACTATATATGAAATTTACGTGAAATAGCATGTTATGTTCAATAATGTGTATCATAATATGATTAAAGCATGGTAGAAGTTTTTATGGTTGACATTAGTTCTTTTGGAATGATGTGTTACTACATGGTTTTGTATGATGGTATCCTTATGCTATGATTTGAACTTTAAATTCTTAGTGACTACCTATGAAAGCATGATTGTATTGGTAAAGTCTTGTATCTCATATTGTCATGATTTTCCATCAATTGCCTAAGTGTTGAATTGTTGCAACTTGGAAGCATGTTCACTGTAATGATAGGCAGCTTACTGTAAGAATTTTGAAAAAATCAATGTAAATGTTCTTTGATTATAAGTTGTTGAAATGTGTATAGAATTGATGTGCATGAACATGATAATGAATAAAAAAGAGATTTTCTATTTGGAATGAAGAATGAGAGTCTTATGGCATGCTGAGTTGTAGAACTTTTTCTAACTTATTATTCTATTTTGCCCTTGATAATTATGGAGTTGCTGTTTCCCTTGAATTGAGTGTAGTACTCCTATCTTTGTAGGGTGACGATGTGGGTTTTATTGACCTAGAAGTTACCTTACATTAATCTTGAAAGAAAAGAAAGAGTCCTTAAGATTAAGTCTCCTATATTGTTTCCCCTAATGATGTATGACCTTGATGTTCCTAAGTTAACTTACGGTAAATCCTTCTAAACATGTTATCTCTTTAAAGTTATAATATGAAGGTTGTTTAGTTAATATCCTCTTAAGGTTTTATTATATAGCTTTTAAATGGATTTACCCTAAGTGGGGGATGGTGATGAAGTAGTATGGTTGTATAGATTTTCTACCATGTCTTGTTGTTCCTACATGAGCATGAAACTAATGAATTTTTTGTAAGCTTGTTCATGAATGGAGTTTCGCATAAAGTATGAAATGCATGAACTATATATGTTTGGTATGTATTGATTTGCATTACCTTGAAGATATTGTGAAGATTCCAAAGAGCATGAAAGAATTTTTTTGATAAAATCCATGTTTTCTCATGTTGATTTGCATCTTGATATGCTAGTTGTGCATTTGACTTCATAAGATTAGATAAGAAACATGGTAAAAGTCTAATGTGAGGTGGAATTTTTAGACTTATAATAAAAATTAGAGTCACTTTAATGTGAAATATGTTAAGTCTCTTGAAAATTATGTGCCTTTTATGATTTTGAATACATAATTGTAGGCTCACTTTGAAAAAATGAAAGCATGTTTAGCAAAGTGCTCATTTGTGTGCTTATGATTTCTGTGTTTCTTTCCAAAGGATACTTATTGTAAAGGTGAGTACTATGTTACAAATTTGACATTTTGTGAAATTTCTTCCTATTTGTTGAGATGTACTTTGTGTGACTTAACATTTATACTTCACTAGGAATAAGTGATGATCAGGCCATGGTTTAAAAGTTGAGAATTTCTCATTTTTAGAGGAAATTGACCTTGTACTTTGGTTAGGTGTGAACGCATGATACATGTAAGTGTGTTGAGGAGAAGGACATTCCTCCATGAACACCACTAAGCCTTGTATGGTTAATTATGACATCATGGCACTAGGTCTAGCTAAATAAGATCTTTGTTGATGCAATTAACTCAAGTCTGTCACGACCCGAATTCTGGAATCCGAATCGCAACCAGCGTCGTTGACCTCTTAGAGGTCGCAGACAAGCCTCTTCATGCATTCATCACATTCATACGGTTAATGTTAGCGGAAAATTTAAAACTTTTTGTTTATATTTGAAGTATACGTAGACTTCATATTGTAAACATACAAACGCGTATTTGTAAGGACGTTCATTTCTCATACATGAACCATCTAGTTATAGAAAGATACAACTTGAAATAAACAGAATCTCATGTCATAATAATACATGCCAAAACAGCATCATTACCAGCGTCTGAATAAAATAGGTAAGAAATACTAGTGGAACATAATTCACTAGTTCAAACCTACTACTAATCAAGAAACGTAAAGACAAGCATCCTCGAATGCATGAATGCCTACCAAGTACGGATGAAATCTCTGAGTCTGAACAATTGCAGTGACACCTTCAACGTCCACCTAAGCCTGCACCTAATATAGTCATATTTTATGGAATTAGTACACACTTGTACATAGTATGGGTACACGCAACAACACATCCCAGTAATGCATGAAAAATAATGGGTCTTCTTAATCAACATGCTTTCTTAGAAGGTCAAGTCTCTTGACATGCCTAATTAGTAATAGAAAGGTCATGCTATCATTATGTCAAAGATCATACTTTCATAGGTTCACATAACATACATTTCATATCCACGAGACCTTGGAATCATGGACGTAGAATTAAGACATCTCAAGTGAGGGGCCAACATATGGGACCTCAACCCGAGGGCCTTCTTTCGCAAACACAGAGTTGGCATCATTAGTTCATACATACTTCACATTATTCATTTCATTCATTCATAGACTGATGTAAACACCAACTATTCCAAGGATGAATTTTAATACCCTAATCGGGATCATGAAGTGCAATGACCAAGAATGTTCTAGTGTCATTACTTGAATCTGGTCTCACCTCCTTATTGTCCTGCACAAAAACCTACGGTATAGTTCAAATAATTATATTTCATTGTTTGAGGAACTTCAACCTTAACCGACTTAGATCATGTAAGCATCATAAAATCCGGTGTCTCCCCCACACCAAAAAGAGCTAGAGTCACTTGACAAAGTGAAACCAAAAACATGCTAGCTTTAGGGGTTCGAACCAAGCTAGTTCTCTATGTTGTAAACATAGTTCAAATACTAGGAGATATAGGGATACCCATACCCACCTTGGTGGACAGTCTCATATCATGAGATTTATGTGAATCTCTGCCCTTCCCGAAAGAAGGAATCACCACTCATAGCTATCCTGTCGGTGCTTAGTTTAAAGTTCCTATTTACATTCAACTCATACATCATTGAAGCTTACTTCTATCATGAGGTAGTCATATCTCATTAGATGATTTCTCATCTCCTCTTTACGCGTTAAGTGTGAATTTACCTTACACTTACATATAAAATGTCATTGAGACTTGTCTTTTATTGTTGAACACTCTCTTAGGTGAGTAATTTTGGTAACCTTTACATAGGCTTTGTTGAGACTTGTCTCACCATTCATCTTAGCCTCTTATCATTTTGTCACCATTTTCATTAACATGATAGCTTAACCTACTTACTCACTGCATTACATGAATGTTCATTTCTTCATCATGCCATTAACTTACATCATATGCCATGAACATGGCCTTTAGTGTAGTTTACACTAATGGTAGTACCCCTTTCGGGTTACATTATATATAGGGCTTACATTCGTGATTTAAGTGGTCTTAGATTTTCTTTTGATTCGAAACTAGTCATTTTAATAACTTCTTACCCGTTACTCTCTTACTTGTGGCTTAGGTTCACTCACCTTGCAACTTACGGTGGACGTATGCTTCCACACGCAAAAGCCAAGAGGTTTCACTTATATTTGGCTAAGTTTTTCAAGATCATATAAGTGAATATTGTGGAAGAGTTATACATCTTGTACTTTCACTCAACGAACAAGATTTTGATCCCTAGTGGCTGCATTTTATTTTGTAATATGTAAGACTTATGTCCCTCACAATTTCGGTCAAGGGGAACCGTGTTTGAATCCCTTGCGCAGCATATATTTTTTGATTACATATGAGACTTATGTATCTAACATGTTTAGACTTGAGGTCGGGTTTTATTCCCATCGTACACACAACATTATTTCCTATTAATTTACTCAAGAACTGTTCATCCAGTGTTAGAACCTTGAGGTCTCAAATTTGATCCCTGGGTGTAGCATTTTCTTTCATTGAATTTAGACGAATCTTCTCTAATTAGCATTAGGTCCTTAAGTTCATTTTCTTACATTTTAGTCTAGACAAATTGGTTGAGATTTTTTATATCAACTTTAACCAAAACTTTAGCCTAAACTTATGTCCTTATATTTGTACCATTTCTTTGTGCATTGATGTGCATGGTCGAGAGTCTTAGACTAATTTTAATTCGACAATTAGCATTTAATTGTAGAACATCACTTTCTTTTACTTTTAATTAACATCATGGTTTCACCATCATATGTTAATAACACGACAATTATATAGAACAAGTTCAATAGGTTTTTGAAAACAAACCATAATATGCATCTCATGGTATTATCAAAATTGTGTACATGAAACATACATAAAATAAGACACACATAAAATGATCATACGCTGTCCGAAAACATCACATTGCACACAATCACAAATGTTCCTAAGATTGTCTACCAACAATAATACCAACATATGCATCAAATTTTTAGAGGATCTAATGACAGGGGCATGCAATGGGGTCAACCTTAGTTTTTTTTACTGGAATACGTACTGAACAATAGGGGACTCTTGAAAAAGGGACAAAGAGAGAAGAAAACCCATGCCTTTTTCAACTTTGACAACCAGCCACAACCACATGTCCTAACCCACACACAAACCTCTCTTCCGAGCCTTGATTGTTGTTCACAAGTGAAGTTCTTTACGTGATTTCTAAAAGCACTTAGGCATACAATTTTTCTTTTTGTTTTTGATGGATGAAACAAGAACTTTGTACATTAGTAGGTTTATTTTTTCTGTTTTTGAATTGTAATGTAAAGACGAAAAATGTTTTATGTAAGAGATAATGAACTAATAGTGCAAATTGAGTACACTCCTAGTGAGAGTCGTGCCCTTCTTTCCTTGGGAGTTTGTTTTTGACTTATTCAACACAATTTAGATGATAAAGTCAGATTGTAATCTACATAATAAGTTACTATAATGCCCCTTCTTATTTTTGTCTAATTTAAAATCATTTAAATTTCCCCTTTAGTGCCTCCAACTCACCCCGAACCCAAGTGTGGAGATCCGGTCAAACTCGAGTTTGAATACCGAGATTTGACCCACTTTTACTAATTAAAAACCTTATTTAACTAATTAAATATCAACCTAGGGCAATTACTATACTACCCCTAGCCCCAATATTACCTTTTTACCACTATAACCCGTAAAACCTATTATTAATCGTCTAAGTCAAGGTAAGACTCACTCGGGTGAATCCTAGTGTTTGGGGGACCTAACATGGCTGGAACCAACCCGGCCTACGTCAACCAACTAACAAAGATGGTTTGCATGGCTGGATCATAGGTCGTGGGGTCTGGTGCCACGCGCATCAAGCCGTGTGAACCCGGTCAAACCTATGCATTCTAGGTACTCTTAGGTCTTTTTTCGCATGGTCATTTTCGGGTTGTCACAAACTCTATGTGCATTGAAGTATGAGTGCCTACTAGTTTTGGGTATTCTTTAAATCTGCCTATGTGTGGCCTTGGAAGATGATCTCTTAATGAATTGAAGTGTAATGACCATGTTATGATTAGGAGAAGGATGTTCTTCCTATGAACATCATAAGAGCCTATCTGTTTGATGCATTAAAGAGTGAGTGACTAATGATTTTGCTTGCTTGTGTAATTTGAGTGCTAAAATGATTTGACGATAATATATATTTTATGACCTACTCTATGATGTATTGAAGTCCTTCTTGTGATTAAAGATCCCTAAGTGTCATTCCAGGTCGAATGTTTGCAAATGGGGGATATTGTAAAACCCCAAAAGGAGTTAGGGTGTCTAGAGCCTAACATGTTTGTCTTAAGTTTGTAAGGTCCTAAAATAACATATAATATGATTTAGAGGAAGTGTGTAAAGTTTGAAGTTATTTGGAAGTCAGAAGTCAAGGGACAACCAACATGAAACAAATTAAGAGGATAACATAAGGCAGGGAAATCATGGCAAGGATCAAATGAGAAACAAACCAGAGATACAACAAATGAAACATCAAAAAGAGGGAAGAAACAAAAAAACGGGTATCATAGCTGAAAACTCTGTCTCTAACGAACTACAAATAAATAAGAATAGGTTGGTTGTAGCTGATGGAGGTATGGGAGGAAGATGACAGGAGAACACTTCTAATCTGCAGGAAGGCATATCCAAAGGGGGGAACCTATCTCATGATCAGCATGAGAAGGGATATACTAAGAAAAACTCAAACCATAGAGACCAAAATAGTAGGAAAAAACAACTAAAACAACAAAATGAAGGTACAAAGAAAACACAGGTAAAGGAACAACAAAGTGAAAGCAGACTCAGAAGGAACAAATTTACTCACAAAGGAAAACAAAATAAACAAACTGATCACAGGATGACTTAAAATAGGGAAAACAAGGAAAAAGAGATTGACAACAATACAAAAGGTTCTCTAGAAAATACTTCTAAAAGCAAACACAAACCTAGTAAAGAAAAGAGGGATGCTGCCAAGAGAAAATTGACCAAGACAATAGGATACATGTCAGGAAAACCAACAGTAAAGGAGGGAGGACAAAGGAAAAGTTTGTGAGGAGATTGACAAAAAAAGGGAGACAAATGAACACTGCAGATCACACAACAATCCTAACTCCACCTCAAAGGGCACCACCAGATAAGGAGCAAACACTATGCCAAGTAAATATTTTTCCCTTGATAGATGAATATTATGAAGTTATCAACTTAGAAGATGAATTGGAAAGGAATAATCAATATGCTCAAGACCCAAATGAGGATGATGAGACTAGTGATGCCTTGATAAGAGCATTTAGTCCTCACAATAATAAGGACATGGAAGAGGAGATTCAACATGTGACTCAAAGTCAAGGTTTATCTCCAAGAGGATTGAAGCATGAAAAATTTCATTTCAAAAACTAGGACATTAAAACTGTCACTGTTGGCAGGCCAAAGAAAAAACTATTTTCCTCTAGTGTTTCCCAGTAATTAGTACAATCCTATGAAATATGAGGGAAATAAATACTCAGCAAGAAATGGGAAGAATAAAAATTATCAAAAAAATGCATCATTTTAGCTATTATTACTATCCTAGAGCCTTTTGCATTAAGTGGTAATGTGCTGAACATAAAAAACCAACTAGCCATAGCCAATGCAGTGACCAACTGCAATGGTAAAATATAGCTCTTTTGGAATGGAGATGTTGATTCTGTTGTTAAGGATCAGGATGAGCAGCAAATTACTTGTGATTTTAATCACAATGAGTTACACAAATAGTTCACCATGAATTCTGTATATGCAAAATGTAAAGACTACCTTAGAAGACCGATATGTTAAAAGATGCTTCAACAAGCTGAGATAGAGGACAATCCTTCATATTCAGTGGGGGACTTTAATGTTATAACCTCAACTAAAGAAAAACTAGGGGGAATTTCATATTATATAAGGAAAATCTTGGATTTCATTGCCATCATTGAAGTTTGTGCACTGATGGATATTGGTTTTAGTGGCCAAAGATACATTTGGACCAATAAAATAGTTGTCAATCAAATAATTTCGAAAAGACTTAAAAGAAGGTTTAAAAATGATACTTGGCCGGAACAGATGCCACAAACCACCGTTACTGACCTTCCTTCTACTAGATATGATCATTGTCCACTTTTATTGGAAATAGTCAGTAATGTGGAGGGTCACGCTAAGTATTTCAAATTCCTTAACAGTTTGGCTGATAACTATAACTTCCTAGGAACTGTGAATGCCTTTTGGGAGAGAGAGGTGACAATTAATAACATGTGGAAATTCAACCAAAAACTATAAAGACTATCTAACACTCAGAGTACATTGTCACAAATGGAATTTGGGGATATTTTCCTGAAAATTAGATAGTTTGAAGAAAGGTTAAATAGGCTGAGGAAAACCTGATTCAAAACAATTGTTATACCAACCGGAAGATTCTACATGAACTTAATGCGAATTATATAGATATCTCAAGTTGGAGAACTCCATTATGAAGTGAAAATCTCAGTTACAATGGTTCAGAGAGGGGGATACAAATTCTAAATTTTTCAACTCCTTGATAAGAGGTAGAAGAAGGAGACTGTTCATTCATAGAATCCAAGAAAATAAAGAATGGGTTCAAGGATATGAAAACATTGGTAAGTCTACATGTGAGTATTTTCAACAGATGTTTAAAGGGGAAAACAAAAATATCAATGAAGATCACCTTGGTTGCATTCCTTGAATGGTTAATTAGTGCCAAATGAAAGGCTTATATCTTATCCTACTATGGCTGAACTACATGAGGTAGTTTTCTGAATGAACCCCCAATCTGCACCAGGGCCTGATGATATGAATGGGTATTTTTTCCAAAAATGTTAGAGTATTATCAATCAGGATCTTATGGGAGTAATTTCTGCATTTTTTAGTTCCCAAGAGATCCCTAAGTACTTTTCTCATTCCTGCATTATTCTTCTCCCCAAAGTGAGAAATCATATAAACGGAAAGAGTTCAGGCCTATGAGGTTGCGCAACTTCATTAGCAAAATCATCACCAAAATATTGAGTGCAAGTTTGAGTCCTATTCTACCTATATAGATGTCCCTCGATCAGTCTGGTTTTGTGAAGGGGAGAAGTAGAACATAAAATATCATGTTGGCATCGGAAATCATCCATCAGATTAAACAGCGAAACATAGGTATTAATGTAATTTTTAAGCTTGATATGGCTAAGGACTATGATAGAGTATCTTAGGCCTATATATGTCTGGTTTTAAGGATGATGGGTTTCAAGAATATCATCGTAGACATGGTGTGGATAAACATGGGAATTAATTTGTACTCCATCATAATTAATCCAACAAGATTTTGTTTTTTTCAATTCATCTAGGGGCGTCAAGCTTGATGATCTCCTTTCCCCTACCCTATTTATTTTAGGTGCATAAGTGCTTCCTAGATCCCTAAATGGATTACATAATAACCATGATTACCATGGTTTTTACATGGAAAGAAGGACCCCAAGGTAAAGCACTTGAGTATTGCAGATGATACTATCCTGTTTACTTCAGGAACTTAAAAAACTCTCCAAATAATCATACAAACTCCCGAATCTTATGATAATACATCAGGAAAGTTGATAAATTGTGAGAAAAGTAATTTCATGGTACATCAAAATGTTTTTGACACCACAAAAGAAGGAATTAAAGTGATCACTAGGTTCAAGCACAAGCAAGGAATTATCACCTATCTGGGATGCCCACACTTGTGGGTATGCCAAGGATATCTTACTTCGCTAACCTTCTATCGAATGAAATTTTCTGCATCATAGTGTGGCTGGCTAAATAATTAAATGATGGGGGCAGAGTTCTGTTGATTAAACATGTCCTTCAAGCACTACCCATTCATTTAATTTCAGATATCAATCCCCCTTCCACAGCACTAAAGCAAGTACATATGTTGATGTCAGACTTCTTAGGGGATTGAAATGTGTCAAAAAGAAATACCACTGGGCATCGTGGAAGAACCTTAGTTACCCTTTTGATGAAGGAGGGGTGACAATGAGTAATTTGAAAGATGTGTGCTTAAAATTTCAATATAAACAATGGTGGATCCTTAAAACTAAGCACATATTGTAGGGAGATTTCATCAAACCTAAATACTTCAAAAAATCAAATCCCATTTGCAAAAAATGGGATTTTTTAGATTCATTTAACTTGGAGCACATGATCAATAATACGGATAATATTGAGCAACACATTCATGGGATGCTTAGCTCAGGGAATTGGTCATTCTGGTGGGACAACTGGACTGGTGAAGAACACCTTTATCTGTTCTCTAACAATAGCCATAGGTTTGACAACCGGATGGTTGCTGATTTTTAGGTAGATGGCCAGTGGAACTACCGATTGTTGATTCATAAGGCACCCCCTAATAAACTGGCCAATATCCTAGCTATAGAAATTCCTCAACAACAGCTACCAGACCAAGATTACTGGAAAGAAAACTCAATGGCATGTTCACTTGTTGTTCAACTTGGAATGAAATGAGGGAAAGAAGTCTTAAAGATCAATTTAGGGCTCTCATGTACCATTTAAAGACTCTTTCCTACTCTAGAGGGCCTTAAATTTTAATATTCCTACCAATGAAAACATAATTAAGTTTTGACTAGACGCTACTAATTGTTTATTTTGTAGGAACAGGTCATGATCAGACACGATTTGTCATATTTTCAACATTGGTGACCTTGCTGCTGAAGCCTGGAGAAGTTTTTCAAATAGAGGATTGAAGCATGAAAAATTTCATTTCAAAAACTAGGACATCAAAACTGTCACTGCAAGAAGGCCAAAGAAAAGACTGTTTTCTTCTACAGTTTCCTAGTGATTAGTAAAATCATATGAAATGTGAGGGAAATATATACTCAGTGAGAAATGGAAAGAATCAAAATTATAAAAAAAAATGCATAATTTTAGCTATTATTACTATCCTAGAGCCTTTTGGAGAAAGTGATAATATGCTGAACTTCAAAAACCAATTAGCTATAGCCAATGCAGTGAGAAACTGCAATGGTAAAATATGGATTTTTTGTGAATGGGGATGTTGACTTTGTTTTTAAGGATCAGGATGAGCAGCAAATTACTTGTGATTTAAATCACAGTGAGTTACACAAATAGTTCACCATGACTTCTGTCAATGCAAAATGTAAAGACTACCTTAGAAGACCTCTATGTCAAAAGATGCTGCAACAAGCTGAGATAGAGGACAATCCTTCATATTTATTAGGGGACTATAATGTTAGAACCTCTACTAAAGAAAAACTAGGGGGTATTTCATATAATATAAGGAAAATCTTGGATTATATTGCCATCATTTAAGCTTGTGGATTGACGGATATTTGTTTTAGTGGCCAAAGATACACTCAGACCAATAAACGAGTTGTCAATCAAATTATTTGGAAAAGACTTGATAGAGGGTTTATAAATGATACTTGGCTGGAACAGATGCCACAAACCACCGTTACTGACCTTCCTTCTACTGGATTTGATCATTGTCAAATTTTATTGGAAATAGTCAGTAATGAGGAGGGTCACACTAAGTATTTCAAATTCCTTAACTTTTGGGCTGATAACCCTAACATCCTAGGAACTGTGAAGGCTTTTTGGGAGAGAGAGGTGACAATTAATAGCATGTGGAAATTGCACCAAAAACTATAAAAAAAATATCTAACACTCTAAAGTACATGGTCAAAAATGGAATTTGGGGATATTTTACTGAACATTAGATAGTTCGAAAAAAGTTTAAAGAAGCTAAGGAAGACCTGATTCAAAACAATTGTTATACCAACAGGAAGATTCCACATGAACTTAATGAGAATTATATTAGATATCTCAAGTTGGAGAACTCCAGTATGAAGTGATAATCTGNAAAAAAAATATCTAACACTCTAAAGTACATGGTCAAAAATGGAATTTGGGGATATTTTACTGAAAATTAGATAGTTCGAAAAAAGTTTAAAGAAGCTAAGGAAGACCTGATTCAAAACAATTGTTATACCAACAGGAAGATTCCACATGAACTTAATGAGAATTATATTAGATATCTCAAGTTGGAGAACTCCAGTATGAAGTGATAATCTAAGTTACAATGGTTCAGAGAGGGGGATACAAATTCTAAATTTTTCCACTCCTTGATAAGAGGTAGAAGAAGGAGAGTGTTCATTCATAGAATCCAAGAAAATGGAGACTGGATTCAAGGATATGAAAACATTGGTAAGTCTACATGTGAGTATTTTCAAAAGATGTTTAAAGGGGAAAACAAAAATATCAATGAAGATCACCTTGGTTGCATTCCTTGAATTGTTAATTAGGAGCCAAATGAAAGGTTTATATCTTATCCTACTATGGCTGAACTACATGAGGTGGTTTTCTCAATGAACCCCCAATCTGCACCAAGGCCTGAAGATATGAATGGATATTTTTTAAAAAAATATTTGAACATTATCAATGATGATCTTATTGGAGTAATTTTTGCATTTTTTAGTTCCCAAGAGATCCCTAAGTACTGTTCTCATTCCTGCATTATACTTCTACAAAAAATGAGAAATCATAATAAACTGAAAGAGTTCCGGTCTATGAGCCTGAGCAACTTCATTAGCAAAATCATCACCAAACTATTGATTACAAGTTTGTGTCCTATTCTACCTAGGTTGATGTCCCTCAATCAGTCTTGTTTTGTGAAGAGGAGAAGTAGAACTTGAAATATCATGTTGGCACAGGAAATCATCCATCTGTTTAAAAGCGAAACATAGGTAGTAATGTTATTTTTAAGTTGGATATGGATAAGGCCCATGACCAAGTATCTTAGGCTTATATATGTCTGGTTTTAAGGAAGATAGGTTTGAAGAATATCTTCGTAGACATGGTGTGGATAATCATGGCCAATAATGTTTACTCCATCATAATTAATGCAAAAAGATTTGTTTTATTCAATTCATCTAGGGGCCTCAAGCTAGGTGATCCCCTTTCCCCTACCCTATTTATTTTAGGTGCAGAATTGCTTTCTAGATCGCTAAATCGATTCCATAATCTTCATGATTACCATGGTTTTTACATGGAAGGAAGGGCACCAAGGTAAAGCACTTGAGTTTTGGAGATTATACTGTCCTGATAACTTAAGGAAGATCCAAAACTCTCAAAATAATCATGACAACTCTCGAAACTTATGAGAATACATCAGGAAAGTTGATCAATTGTGAGAAAAGTAATTTCATTGTACATCAAAATGTTTTTGACAGCACAAAAGAAGGAATTAAAAGGATCACTAGGTTCAAGCACAAGAACGGTATTATCACCTATCTGGGAGGCCCACTCTTGTGGGTAGGCCCAGGATATTTTACTTCTCTGACCTTGTATCTAATGAAATTTGCAGGATCATAGGGTGGCTGAATAAACAATAAAATTATGGGGGCAGAGCTGTGTTCATTAAACATGTCCTTCAAGCACTACCTATTTATTTAATTTCAACAAATACTCCGCCTTCCAGAGTACTAAAGCAAACACAAATGTTGATGTCAGACTTCATTAGGGCATTGAAATGTGTCAAAGAGAAATACCACTGGGAATCGTGGAAGAACCTTAGCTACCCTTTTGACGAAGGAGGGGTGACAATGAGGAATTTGAAAGATTTGTGCTTAAATTTTCAATATAAACAATGGTGGATCTTTAAAACTAAGGACACATTGTGGGGAGATTTCAACAAAGCCAAATACTTCAAAAGATCAAATCCCATCTGGAAAAAAATGGGAACTTGGAGATTCATTGAACTGGAAGAACATGATCCATAATAGGGATAATATTGATCATTGCATTCATGGGATGCTTAACTCTGGGAATCGCTCATTCTTGTGGGACAACTGGACTGGTGAAGAACACCTTTCTCTGTTTTCTAACAATAGCCACAGGTTTGACAACAGGAAGGTTGCTTATTTTTAGGTAGATGGCCAGTGGAACTACCAATTGTTGATTCATAAGGCACCCCCTTATAAACTGGCCAATATCCTAGCTATAGAAATTCCTCAACAACAGCTACCAGACCAAGATTACTTGAAAGCAAACTCAATGGCATGTTCACTTGTTCTTCAACTTGGAATGAAACGAGGGAAAGAAGTCTTAAAGATCAATTCAGGGCTCTCATGTGTCCCAAGCACATACCATTGAAAGACTCTTTCCTACTCTAGAGGGCCTTAAATTGGAAAATGCCTACGAATGAAAACTTAATTTAAGTTTTGACTAGAACCTACTAATTGTTTATGTTGTAGGAACAGGTCAGGATCAGACACGATCTGTCATATTTTCAACAATTGTGACCTTGCAGCTGAAGTCTGAAGAAGTTTTTCAAATAGAGCAGGAGTGACAATTGATTACACTTCATTAAAAAAGCTTATTACTGAATGGTTGTACATTAAACATAAAAATGAAGCTCACAAAATCATCTTATAGACCTCACCTATCCTCATCGTCTGGAACTTATGGAAAAATAGATGTTCTTGTAATAATGGGGTCAAAACCTCTAATGGCACCAGAGTTAGGTATGCAATCTACAATGATAACTATTAACTTATAACTTCTGCTTTTCCTCAGGTTAATTGTCCCCCTACTTCGTGTGGAATCATCCAGATTGCTGAAAGATGTATGCAAGTAACAAAAGTACAAAAGATAGCCTGCACAAGACAAACTGACCTTTGAATCAAAATCAATACAGTTGGGAGTGCATCAGGTAATCCAGGAAAGATAGAGGCAGGAGGAATTTTGACAGATCAAAATGGCTATCTGATTCTAGCTTATACCTCTCCTCTTGGAAATGGCACAAATAATCAAGCAGAAATAGGAGCAGCCATCTTTGGTTTTACTTGGGCACTGGAGCTAGGATACAGGAGAATTATTTTTGAAATGGCTTCTATGTTAATTGTCAACTAGGTCTTACATAAAACTACACCTCAATGGAGTATACGCAATCATCTAGACAGACTGAGAGGCCTTATTTTTCAAACTCAGGACTTCAAATGTATACATATATTCAGGGAAGCAAAATGGGTGGCTGATGCACTGTCCAAGCATAGCCACAAAGTTACTTGTCAAGAAATATATTACAGCAGCCAAGAACTACCTAAAGAGGCAAAAACATACTACAAACCGTACTTAATAGAGATGCCAAGCTTCAGAAGGAAAAAGACAAAGAAGATTAAAGAACCCCCTTGAATATTCTAATAGCTTTTCAACTGAGCTATAACATAATATAGCTTCTTTGAATAGTTTAATTGGATTGTTTATTTTTGTGCTTCTAAACGGAGAGTCCCCCTAGTTTATGCTTTCTAGATTCTATGTATAAAGAGGAGTCCTCTCTTCTAGATATGTATGGTGAGGAGTAAAATTGACTTTGTAAATTGACACCAACCATCATAGTCTAGAGGTAAGGTTTAATCCCCCCTCATTGTATATAATTTTTGTAAAATGGTAAAGTCAGGAGTGAAGCTAAGCCCCCACGCCTCTAAGGTTATTAAAAAAAGTACAAAATTCTAAAGCATAGATTTTAAACCTCAAGTGCAAAGCCCTAAACCATAAAACCTAAAATAAAACCTACACCCTTAACTTAATCCTCATGCGACCCGAATTCTAAACCAAAAAACCTAAATGCTAAGTCCAAAAAAAACATTAAGTCCAAAATACAAAAACCCAAACATTAAACACTAAACCATAGATTTTAAACATCATATAGTACCAATAACCCTAAACCCTAAACCAAACCCTAACCCTAATCTTAACACTAACCCTAACCCTAAACAATTAATTCAAAACCCAAAGCCAGTAATAGAAAAACCCAAACATTAAACAGTAAAACGTAGATTTTAAACAAAAAATCCTAAACCCAAAAACCTAAAACATAAAAAAAAATCAAGACCCTAACCTATCCCTAAAATAAACCCTCACCCTAAACATATCCTTAACCCTAACCCTCAACCCTCAACCCAAAGCGCAAAATGTTCAAACCCTAACATTAATTACAAAACCGCAGATAATACACCTCAAATCCTCAACCCCAAACCCAAAAACCTAATAAAAACTTACACCCTAACCCTAACCCTATCATTAACCCTAATCCTAACCCTACCATAAACCCTAATCCCCAAGACCAAAATACAAAACCAAAATATTATACACTAAACCATTGATATTAAACCTCACATTCTAAACCCTTAACCCAAAAACCTAAAAAAACCAAAACCCTAACCCTAACCTTAACCCTAAACTTAACCCTAAAAAATAAACCTGAATCCCTAATCCCAAAATACAAAAACCAAACCAATAAATACTAAACCATAAATTTTAAACCTCAAATGCTAAACCCTGAACCATAAAACCTAAAAAACAACATACACCCTACCCCTAATCCTAACGGTAACCCTAACCTTAAATCTTAAACCCTAAACCCTAAGTCCAAACAAAAACAAAAGTGCAAAATACCAAAACCCAAACATTAAAAAGTAAACCGTAGATTTTAAACCTCAAATACTAAACCACAAACCCTAAAACCTACAAAAAAACTAAACCCTAACCCTAACATTTACCTAACCCTAACCCTAAACCATTAACCCGAAACACCAAGCCACAAATACCATAACTAAAACATTATATTCTAAACCATAGATTTTAAACATAAAATCCTAAACCCCAAAACATAAACCCTAAAAACCCTAAACCCTAACCCTAACCCTATCCCTAACACAAACTATAATCTGAACCTATTCTTAACGCTAACCCTAAACCCTAAACCTAAAGCTCAAAGTACAAAAAACTTAACATTAAAAACTAAACCATAGATATAAAAATTAATATCCTTAACCCCAAACCATTAAACCTAAAGAAACCTAAACCCTAACCCTAACCGTAACATTAACCCTAACACTAACCCTACCATAAAACCTAAAATGCAAGCCAAAAATACTAAAACCAAAACATTAAAGACTAAACCATTTATATAAAATTTCAAATCATACTCCATAAACCCAAAAACCATAAAAACCCCAAAACCGTAACCCAAACCCTAAACCTAAACAATAAACCCAAAACTCAAACACCAATATACCAAAACCCAAATATTAAATACTAAACCATATATTTTAAACCTCAAACGCTAAACCCTTAACAATAAAAAAAATCCTACACCCTAACACTAATCTTACCCTAACCCTAATTGTAAACCCTAAGTCCCATAAAGAGAAGTAAAAAAACCCTAAGTCTATAATATTAAAACCCAAACATTAAACAGTAAACCATAGATTTTAAAACTAAAATCCTAAACATCAAACATTAAAATGAAAAGAAAAATTATAAACTAACCTTAACCCTAACCCAAACCCTAAACCTAACCTTAAACCTAACCCTAACCATTGATCCCAAACCTCAAGCCCAAAATTCCAAAACCCAAACATTAAACAATAAATATAGATTTTAAACCAAAATTCCTAATCCCCAAAACCAAACACCCAATAAAAACCCTAAACAAAAAAAATAACTCTAAACCCTAATACTAACCCTATCCTTAACACGAACCCTAACCCTATCCTTAACCCTTACTCTAAACCATAAACCCTATATCCAAATCCAAAACTACCAAAACCCTAATATTAAAGATTGAACCATAGATATTACAACTCAAATTCTTAAACCCAACCCTTAAAAACTAACAAAACAATTTAAACCCTAACCCTAACCCTACGATAAAAAATAATCCCAAAGTCGAAAATACCAAAACCCAAACAATAAACACTAAACCATTGATAGTAAACCTCAAATCCTAAACCCTAAACCAAAAGCCCTAACCCAAAACCTAACCTTAAACCTAACCCTAACCCTAAACCATAAACTCGAAATGTTAAGCCCAAAATACCAAAACCGAAACATTAATACTAAACNACCCTAACACTAATCTTACCCTAACCCTAATTGTAAACCCTAAGTCCCATAAAGAGAAGTAAAAAAACCCTAAGTCTATAATATTAAAACCCAAACATTAAACAGTAAACCATAGATTTTAAAACTAAAATCCTAAACATCAAACATTAAAATGAAAAGAAAAATTATAAACTAACCTTAACCCTAACCCAAACCCTAAACCTAACCTTAAACCTAACCCTAACCATTGATCCCAAACCTCAAGCCCAAAATTCCAAAACCCAAACATTAAACAATAAATATAGATTTTAAACCAAAATTCCTAATCCCCAAAACCAAACACCCAATAAAAACCCTAAACAAAAAAAATAACTCTAAACCCTAATACTAACCCTATCCTTAACACGAACCCTAACCCTATCCTTAACCCTTACTCTAAACCATAAACCCTATATCCAAATCCAAAACTACCAAAACCCTAATATTAAAGATTGAACCATAGATATTACAACTCAAATTCTTAAACCCAACCCTTAAAAACTAACAAAACAATTTAAACCCTAACCCTAACCCTACGATAAAAAATAATGCCAAAGTCGAAAATACCAAAACCCAAACAATAAACACTAAACCATTGATAGTAAACCTCAAATCCTAAACCCTAAACCAAAAGCCCTAACCCAAAACCTAACCTTAAACCTAACCCTAACCCTAATCCATAAACTCGAAATGCTAAGCCCAAAATACCAAAACCGAAACATTAATACTAAACGATATTAAACCTCAAATGCTAAACCCTGAACCATATATCCTAAAAAACCTACACCTTAACCCTAATCCTTACCTTAACCCTAACACAAACCCCTAACACCTAAACCGTAAGTCCAAAAGAGAAAAGAGAGAGTAGCGCATCATAGATCAAATTGAGCCATGGATCCAGACTCAGTCGCGAAAGCATTCATAGATCACTACTACTCCACCTTAGATTCCAATTGAGTTGGCCTTGCTAAGCTCTACCAAGAGGCTTCTATGTTAAGTTTCAAGTAATCTAGAGTAATGATGCTCAGAGTATCGTAACTATGGTCACCAGTCTCCCCTTCCAGCAGTGCAGGCACCATATAAACATTGATGAATATCAGTCCTCTAGTCCTGTCGGCGGTATGCTTATCTTTTTAAGCAGGAATCTTTAACTTCCCAAGAAAGAGCATGCCTTCAACTTCAGTCAGATGTTTCATTTGATGCGAACACCCCAANCAGGCACCATATAAACATTGATGAATATCAGTCCTCTAGTCCTGTCGGCGGTATGCTTATCTTTGTAAGCAGGAATCTTTAACTTCCCAAGAAAGAGCATGCCTTCAACTTCAGTCAGATGTTTCATTTGATGCGAACACCCCAAAGAGAGTTTCTATGTAATGAATGCAAACACCCCAATGACATATTAAGGTTGAACTATGCATTAAGAGTGTACTGGTTTGAATTGTCTTTTGTTTTATTTTTTTCGTTTGAACAAATTTGCTGAATATATTCTAAGAATTTGAAAGGCAATACTTCAGAAGACTAGTTGTGGCTCTATTAGTCATCAATGGATTTTATTTTATTAAAAAAAGTCCAAAAGAAAACAACAAATCCAAAATATGAAAACACGGACATTAAACAATAAATCGTAGATTTTAAACCTCAAATCCTAAATCACAAACCCTAAAACCTAAAAAACAAAACCCTAACCCTAACCCTAACCTTAACCTTAACCTAACCCTAAACCATAAACTCAAAACCCCAAGCATAAAATACAAGTTTTATAAACTCCCTTCTCCATATCTAAGAAGTCTCTTAAATCCTAGCCTCTCCTCTTTTTGTTTTTCTCTCCTTAAACCCTTAAACTTTCTCTCTCTTAGATTTGTGCATTTGTTTGCACAAACGGCTTTCTGCAACAAACTCGGTATTCTGTTGAGGGAGAGCATTTCCACAGGAAATGCAGTAAGTGTAAATTCACAAACACAATTAATACATAATACCATCCGATTCATGTCAACAAGGCTATTTGTTTGTGGTCTTTCATTGGGAATAGATGATAAGTTGCTGAAAGAGTCCTTTGCTACATTTTGTGATGTTGTTGATGCAAAGGTAATCATTGAAAGAGAAAAATCAAGGGGATTCAAATTTGTGAACTTCTTAGATGAAAATTGTGCACAAGAGGCTATGAATGCAATCGGCGGTAAGCAACTCCATGGAAGGAATATCTGTGTTAATTTTGGCCAAGAGTGTGACCCTAAAAGTGGTGGATATGGTAGTGGTAGTGGTGGTGGCGGTGGATGTAACGTTCCATATAATGTACTCGTCTAGTGAAGAGTCTATTAAGTTTTAAGAATATGTATTGGGGTACACAGGCATTCCAAAGCCCGATATTGAGTAAAAATGGCCATATTAAAGAATATAGACTTAAGGGTGTTAGCCAATTTCTATGTATTAAAATAAAATTTGATGTTCAAATGCCCCAATTAAATTTTGTTTAGGAATTATACTTGCAATGAAGAACCTAAACTAAAATGCTTAATTGCTTAATTCACAAATTATGTACGAGGAATCCATGTGTCAAGCCTAGGTAACATAGCACATGATCATTGAAAATGATCATGTAGAGTAAGCAGTGCCCAAGGATATAGTGAGGATCCTTGGGACAACAATAAATGAGCAGCAATACATGAGCAAGCATATCTGCAAGTACATTTGCAAGAACATGTACATGCACATTTGCAAGCACATGTGCTAACCGGTCAAGGGACAAGCCCAACAAAATTCGATTAGGGTGGCTGAGGGGTAGGCCCGTGCACGACTCAAGACATGTGGGGCCTAGATTCCGAACAAACTCTAGGCTCTAACTTACTTAACTTATTAGCTAACAAACACAGGACAAGGAAACAAACTAATTAGTGCACCATACATCCTAAGACCTAACCGGGTGACATTAGCCTAGTAACTAACACAAGAAATATCCTAGTACCTAACTTAGATTGGTCCAAAGGGGTTGATTATGGTCCTAATGAATTAGTGGTACTTTAGGAATTACCCTAGGTCAAATTATTACTTAAATCAGAAACTTAATTAATTAATTAAAAATCAAAATCAAGGATGAAACCCTTAAAAAATTCCAGATTTGGTTAAGTCAAATGTTCTCCTATTTTTAGGTAATTTAGGAGGGGTGTTTTGGTAATTAGCTAATTGATTTATTTAAATAAGTTAATTATCCTAAATTGAATTATTCAATATCAGTTCCTAAGACTTAGATTCACGATAAACCACTAGAAACTCACAATGAAAAACAGTAAGAAAATCTAAGAAAAATTGAAAAATCTCTAGGGCGATTTAAAGGTTATCCTTCAAGTTTTTCGTGCAAAGTTCAAGGTGATCTTCGTATTTTCAATTCTACAATAAGGTATCGGTTTTATATCTTGGATTCCTTTCCCCAAGAGTCTTTTCAGATGTATGAACTCATAAAATTGAGGCTAGGGTTATTCCCAATGAAACTAATGTTCCTCTCTGTAGTTTAATTTTATTTCCTATTCTAGTAAATGTATAAGGTAAATCTCGAGCATCTCGTTGGTATGTGGTGCTAATTGATCATTATGTGTAGCTTTTATGGTTTCATAATGTCGAATGAGACCTGTACGCTAGATCAGTGTGAGTAGAGTATTATTTACATGAGATAAAGAGTGTTTTAATGCCTAATTGTATTCGAGAAGGTGAAATTTTTTATGATTCGTTGATGAAGTTTACTTTACTGTTATAAGTTGTTCATTGAATTGTTCCAATAGTCTAATGAAAGTTAAAAAATTTTACTGGTTAACATCATGAGATTACTAAAACATATTCATTAAATATTTTACTTGGCTAGTGGCGATATCATAGTTTAATTTATGCCAATAAATTGTCTTACAATGTTATTTCAAAAATATGATATAAAATTGGCTAATGACTAAGTTATAACAAATTAACCAGGACCAATGAAACTCAATGAATTCATAACCAAGGGTATGTCAATCATTGGACATGTCCCAACATACCTTATCCAAATGAACTATGAATATAGTAGTACATTGAATAAGTTTATAACTTTCACAAAGAACGATGTAAGGCTACCAAATGACATGGAGCAAGATAATGATAGTAATAACATAACTAAAAGCTTATGAGTTATGAAATTGACCAAAGTGGGGTGTTAAAAGAAGTGAGACAAGTCTCCCTTGCACCTAAACGTTAATGTTAAAGTTACTCATATAAGAGGGTTTAGAAATCGTGATACAAGTCTCATTAACAACATTATGATAATGTAAGGTTTAAGCTCATATTCATCAAGCAAAGAATTATATGATAAGTCATCCATAGAGTTAAGCAGGCCCCATATTAGAAGCATTCTTCAATAATGTATGATTCAACTTCTAAAGTTATAAGTTATAGGAAATTGACCAAAATACCGATAGACCACCAACGAGATTGTGCAAGCACATGTAAGCCTCATAAGATGAGGCTACCACCAGGGTGGATAAGAGTCTCCAAAATCTCCATGTCATCGAACTATGTTTCCAGCATAGGAACTAGCCAGTGGATTCCACCTAAGAGATCTAGGTAGTATTCGATTTCACTATGACCGGTGAACCACCCCTTTTTAGTGTGGCGCGGACACTGGATTTCATGTTTAGCTCAAATGATCTATGTCCGTTAAATGCTCAAGAAAGTATTTGGTTTCACTTTAACCGTAAACTACCACTTTTTGGTGTGGGGAAGACACTAGACTTAGTTTCACTTTAGGCGGTGAACCACCCATTTTTAGTGCGGGAAAAACACTAGATTTCATGCTAACTCACATGATCTATGTTCAATTTGACTGGTGAACAACCCCTTTTCAGTGTGGGGCAGCCAGTGGCTTTCATGTTAGCTCACATGATCTTAATGCTAAATATTTCTCTAAGAAAGTAATAAAGAACGAAGAAGAAATGTATGTACAAAGTTAACTAAGAAAGATAGAGCATAAGATTATCAATCATCAGTGTTTGATAAGAATGATGTTTTTAACAAGTTTATGGGTAAGGCAAATAAATATTGGCTTATAATGACTTCTTATATTATGCAAATGATCAAATAATAGGCATAATCAATAAAAATTAGCCTATAAGGACTTCATGCCCAATTGTAGTCAATTAATTTCCTTAGTCTCCTGGATTACTTACTTGATTCATTTTAGGTATGGGACTATAATGAATTATTGCATTTGTAAGTAAGTCATAGGATTAAAGGATATCATTGAACTACAAAACATAAAGAAGAAAAGACTTAAAAATAAACTAAGTGTAAAGAGAGCTCTCGGCCTAAGAGGGAACAAAATTATAAATTTTTGTTTGAGATGTTCTAAAATTATGTTCATGATTACAAGGTCTTATGTTCATATAGAAAATGAGTTGCTTGCTTTGAATGCATTAAAATATATCATATTAATAAGATGATTCATAAAGAAAGAATTGGGAAAGTCAAGTGACTTCACTTTCAAGAAACAACATATTGTTGTAGGAAGAGCATTCCTTGATAATGCATAGTCTTTATGCGTTTATGTTCATACACCCACTACAAGTGTCTACTAACAAACATACTATTACAATTTTATAGGTGCAGGTTCTTAAAAGAGATTGAAGATTCATTGAATCTGATCGGACTAGTATCTCTAGACCTTTTGTAGGTCCTCTTGAATTCGAGGATGATACGTTTGCTTTCTAGCTTCAGTATATTAGACATATCTAGTGGATGTTTTACCTAGAGTTTCCTTTCAAAAAGATGTTCAAATCTTTGTAATAAAACCTTTTGGCAAACCATAATTAATATTATGATTCCTTATTTTATTTATTTACTCTGTTGATAGATGGTTGTTTAGTTTTAGCTTATTAGTATATCACTCTTATGCAGTAATTATATGAAGTCTAAGTACACTTAAATAAGTATTAAAAAGTTTTAAATTTTTTGCAAATTTAATTGTATGATTGTGATGAAATCTAATAATAGGCTTGTATGCGACCTTTGACAGGTTAACGACGCCGGTCTCATATAGGGTGTAAATTCCGAGTGTGACAAACTTTGTATCACAGCATGACGTTAAATTACATTGTATCACAACATGACATTAAATTACCTCGGAACTATGGCTCAAAACAACCACGTTGCATAGTTTCTAACTTATGGTTGTGAAGAGAACCACAATCATTACTATGATACTAAGTGATGTTAAGAATCTTCCCTTCTTTTACTTTTTATCGTGCTACGTACAGTTTTGACATTTTGTTTCATTGTAGTATCTAACATTCTTCTTTTGTATGTGTGTGCAGAACAATGAACACAAGGAGAAACGCAGTCAAAAGAGTTGAAGAAGAAGCTGCTGCAGGAAACCAAGCTCCTCCTAAAGCCCTAGCTCCTGGAGTACATGTGCCTGTCAACCCAACTGTGTTGAAGGATTGAAAAGTGAGAGAAGAACTAGTTCAAATGGCCAAAGCCATCACTACTCAGGCACATTCTATCACATCCAAGGCCACTAGAGATGTTGCTCCGAGGGAGAAGCTACACGCTAGCACCATGGTTAACAGACTAAGGAATTTCACCAGAATGAATCATCTGGTCTACTTCGGGTCCGAAACTAATGAGGATCCCTAGGAGTTTGTGGATGAGGTATAAAAAATTCTCTATGCCATGGGTGTTAATGAAAAGGAGAAGGCTGAGTTTGTTCGATATCAACTTAAAGATGTGGCTTAGATGTGGTACAAAATTTGGGCAAATGGCCAAGCACCAGGAGAAGTCCCCATAACTTGATACATTCTCAAGATTGCATTCATGGAGAAGTTCATTCGCACAGAAAAGATAGAGCCTACGGTTGATGAGTATATCAACCCACGACAGGGAGGTATGTAAGTCAAGGAATACTCCTTGAGATTTTTTAAGCTTTTCAAATATAATTCTTCCCTTGTGTCCATTAGAAGTGATGAGATGAGCAGGTTTATGACTGGTGTATCGAAGGATCTGGAGGAGGAATCTTGGGCAGCCATGTGTCATGATATCATGGACCTTGGTAGGTAGATTGTACATGACCAACAGGTGGAGGAGAGTCATCTGAGAAAGAGAAGCCGAGAAGGCAATAAGCCTAGGCCCTCGAATCAGGCTTGTTCTATCACTAGTAGGAGTTTGTTTGGAATTTCAGGACAGGCCCATGTTCAAGAAGGGGCACCAGTACTCAAGTAATCCTACTCCTTCCAGAAACACTTATGGTAAAGGGAACAAGTCTGGCCCCAAGAAGGGCAATAACAGAAATGCCCAGCATAACAGCAAGTCGTGTTGTAAGTGTGACCATTTGCATAAAGGTGAGTGCCTGGTAGGTACTAATGCCATCTATTGGTATGGTAAAAGTGGGAATATTGTCAAAGACTTCCCACAAGTAAGGAATTAGGCCAAGGAAGATACGCAACCTCGGCTTAATCGTAATGCTGCACTTGACCTCACAAAAGGAATAGATTCTATGCATTGAAATGCAGAGAGGAGCAGCAGAAGTCAGTTGATGTGGAACGTCGCATGTCTTTTCTTTTCCTGCGTATGCATTGTTAGATCCAGGATCCACGTTGATTTTTGTTACTCCTTTAGTAGCTAGAAAATTTGACTTGCTTCTTGAGATCTTTCATGAGCCTTTTCTAGTTTGTACTCCCATAGAGACAACATTATCGCTGAAAGAGTATGTAGAGATTGTCAAATAACTATTCATGATAAAGTCACCTATGTTGACCTAATAGAATTACCCAAGCTTGATTTTGATATAATTTGGGTTATGGAATGGTTCCATAAATTTTATGATACCATAGACTGTCGAAACAGGGTAGTAAGGGCTCAGTTTTCTAATGAGTTAATGATGGAATGGGAAGGGTGTAGTTCATATCCAACATGCCAAATAGTTTCCCATCTTAAAGACAATAAGATGTTATCTAAGTGTTATCTCTATCACTTAGTCAGAGTCAATGACTTAGAACATGAAGTTCCTTCCATAGACTCTGTGTCCATATTGAATGAGTTTCAAGATGTATCGTGATTTCAAGGAGATCCATTGGTGGGAAAGTATGAAGCGAGATATTTATATCTTTATGGAGGAGTGCCCAAATTACCAAAAGGTTAATGCCTAACACCTTAATCCAGGAGTCTTACCAAGTCGATTGAGATCCCCTTACCTTCATTTGCTTAGTCGATTGAGATCCCCTTACCTAAATTTTAGTGCATTAATCGGTTTTGGTGTTTTAAGTCCATCACTGTGTGTTTTATACTTAAACTATATAAGTTAATATGAGTTCATGCTTGAATTCATATTGCTGTTTTTGTATAGCGTAGACATGATTTTTATTTTGCATGAGTTGTTATGTGCATTGAGTTTAAGTAAGATTGGGAAGGAAGTTCCTCAATCTCAGATATGAAACATCAGATAAGCTTTGAGTGATATGCATCATCAAGAGTAAATTGTGAATAAGTTATTCACAATNTATTTTGCATGAGTTGTTATGTGCATTGAGTTTAAGTAAGATTGGGAAGGAAGTTCCTCAATCTTAGATATGAAACATCAGATAAGCTTTGAGTGATATGCATCATCAAGAGTAAATTGTGAATAAGTTATTCACAAAGATAAAGTTTCAAGTATGTTGATGTGTTTTTCAAAACACCATCTTTATTTCAAAATTATGTGTAGTTTAATTCGGGGACGAATATTCCTAAGGGAAGGGGGATAATGTAACATTCCAGAAAATGTATTCTTCTACTGAAGAGTCTAATATGTTTTAAGAATAGGTATTGGGGTATAGAGGCATTCCTATGCCCAATATTAAGCAATATTTGGCATATTCGAGATATTTGGCTTAAGGAAGTTAGACAATTTGTATATATTAAAATATACTTTTATATTCAAATGCCCCAATTCAATGTTGTTTAAAAATTGTACATGCAATGAAGACCCTAAACTAAAATGCTTAATTGGTTAACTCAAAAATTAGGTACGAAGCATCCAACTGTCAATCCTAGGAACCATCGCACATGATCATTAAAAATGATAATGTAGAGTACGAATTATCCAAGGATATAGTGAGGATCCTTGGGACAAAAAGAAATGATCAACAACACATTTTCAAGCACATGTGCTAACCGGCCAAAGGAAAAGCCAAACCAAATTCGGTTAGGGCGGTTGAAGGGCAGGCGCATGCACGACTCAAGCCATGTGGGGCCAAGCTTCATAAAAAACTCTAGGCTCTAACTAACTTACATTTTTATCTAATTAACCTAGGACAAACAAAAATAAAGTAACTAGTGCACCCGACAACCTAAGAGCTAACCGGGTGACACTATCCTAGTAAGTAACTCAAGAAACATCCTAGTACGTAACCTGGGATGATTCAAAAGGNCAAACCAAATTCGGTTAGGGCGGTTGAAGGGCAGGCGCATGCACGACTCAAGCCATGTGGGGCCTAGCTTCATAAAAAACTCTAGGCTCTAACTAACTTACATTTTTATCTAATTAACCTAGGACAAACAAAAATAAAGTAACTAGTGCACCCGACAACCTAAGACCTAACCGGGTGACACTATCCTAGTAAGTAACTCAAGAAACATCCTAGTACGTAACCTGGGATGATTCAAAAGTGTTGCTTATGGTCCTAATGACTTAGGGGTACTTTATTAAATACCCTTGGTCACTTATTAATTAAATTATTAACCTAAATAATTAATTAAAATCAATTTCAAGGAAAAAACCCTTAGAAAATTTCTTGATTTGGGTAAGTCAAATGTTCTCTATTTTTAGTCAATTTAAGAGGGGCGTTTCGGTAACTAGATAATTGATTTATCTCATTAACTTAATTAGCCTTATATTAATTAGTAAATTTATGTTCTGTAGACTTAGACTCATGAATAACCACTAGAAAGTCACGAGTCAAAAAAGTAAGCAAATGTAAGACAAACAAAATATTCTCCCTAGGCGACTTGAAGGTGATCCTTCAAGGTTTTCGTGCAAAGATCAAGGTGATCTTCGTAGATTCAATTCTACAGTAAGATATGTGTTTTCTCTATTAGATTCCTTTACACAAGAGGCTTTTCAAACATATGAACTCAAGAAATCAAAACTAGGGTTATTCCAATGGAATGAATGATCCTATCCCTAGTTTAATCTTATTTCCAATTCTAGTGAAGGTGTAAGGTAAATCTCAAGCATATTGTTGGTATGTGGTGCTAATTGATAATTATATCTAGGTTTTTTTGTTTTATAATGTCGGATGAGATCTATAGGCTAGATCCCTATTACTAGAGTATTATTTGCATGAGATGCCTAATTTTTTCGATTAGATGAAATTATTATGAGTCGTTTATGAAGATTAGTTGACTATTATAAGTTGTTCATTGAATTGATTATACAGACTAATCAAAGGTAATAGTTTACTTTTAAACATGATGAGATTACTACAATGTATTCATGAAATAATTTACTTGGCTACTGATAATATCATAGTTAGATTAAGGCAAATTGATTGGCTTACAATGGTATTTCCAAAATATGATATAAAATTTGCTAATGAATAAGTTATACCAAATTAAGCATGACCAATGTAACTCAATGAATTCATTACCAAGGGTATGCAAATCATTGGTACAAGTCCCTACATACCCTATCAAAATGAGCTATGACTATAATAGTACATTAATATGTTTATAACTTTCATAAAGAATGGTATAAAACTACCACATGACATGGAGAAATATAAGGTGATAATGACATAACTAAAAGCTCATGAGTTATGAAATTTACCAGAATGGGGTGTTAAAGGAAGTGAGACAAGTATCAATTGCACCTAAACGTTAATGCTAAAGATACTCACACAAGAGGGTGTTAGAAATCGTGATAAAATTTTCATTAACACCATGTTGATAATGTAAGGTTTAAGTTCACATTGATAAAGTAAAGAAAGGGATTACAAGTCATCCATTGAGTTAAGTGTCACACCCGGATTCATGAATCCGAATGCAACCGGCGTAGTTAACCTCTAAAAGGTCACACGGCCTCAATACAAAGCTTATAATAAATAATTCATAAGTCTTTATAAGCCAATCTTTATTAGCTATGACCATTATGTGGTTGTTTGCATCGGGCATTTATTAGCCATTACATTTTTGTAAACTTTATTGGCATAATATAACAAGTTATTGTAAACAAATCTTTATTGTTTATACCAATAACTTTCTAAAACTTCATCCTTATCAAAACTTTTGATTGATATTTTTGAGCTCTTACTTTCTTATTTAACTTTGAACTTACGTTTCGACTACTTTGATTTGTTGTTCACTATGAAAATGCTACTTGCATTCTTCCTTACATTCTTTAAAGAATTCTTTAGCATTAACGGAAGTAGATCATGTGATCTAAACTGAAATGTTTGGATAAACGTTCATTGCTTTGTTTACTTGATGAATGTGAACTTATGGTGTGAGTGACACTTCCCTCACGAATTCTAACACCCTCTTATGTGAGTATATTTGACATAATAGATTAGTATGTAACTGAGACTTGTCTCACTTCTTTTAACACTCTATATTTGGTCAATTTCATAACTTAATATTTTACTTACTTCTTTACTCACCTTAACTTGTTCAATGTTCATTTGTAATTTTATACAATTCTCTATGAAAGTTATAACTACTTATACAATGCTATTGCATTCACAATTTTGTGTCGATAGGGTTTGTCGGGACTTGAACCATAGATTGGCATACCCTATATTATGAGTTAAATAATTTATAGATTGGTATGACTTTACATGTTTTGGAAATAATATGTTTGACACAGTTTAGCTAGCAAATTTGTTGTCATAAATTAAAAATTCATTGATACTTGTAATAACGATGTCACAAGCCATGCCAATCAATTCATAAATACATTATAATAAACTATAATTCTAAACAAGACAATTTTTAACCTTAGATTAGCATATGAGACGATTCAATCAACACGTATAACAATTTCATCTTCTCTAACACAAGTAGGCATTACAACCCTTTAATCTTCATATAGATACAACCCTAAGTATGTTGATCTAGCATGTAGGTTTCGGTCAAAACTAAAATCATGGAAACATACAAAAAATAGTTAGTTAACACCACATACCAACAACATGCTCAAAATTTATATCATACAACATGCAAGAATCGGAAATCGGGTAATATCGAGTCCGAAAGGCTGTCTTTGGAATATCTTCATTCTTTACCCTTAGCTGGTAATATCCCGACCTCAAATAAACTTTGGAGAAATAGCTTGCTCCTTGGAGTTGGTCAAATAAATCATCAATCTGCGGAAGAGGATACTTGTTCTTAATAGGAACCTTGTTAAGTTGACGGTAATCAATACACATTCTCAAGGAACCATCTTTCTTCTTCACGAACAAGATCGGAGCACCGCATGGAAAAATGCTAGGACTTACAAAGCCCTTGTCTAGCAAATTCTTATTAAGTGTCTTAAACTCCTTCAATTCGGTCGGAGTCATTCGGTAAAAAGTAATACATATGGTGTTCGTTTCCTGTAACAAATCGAAACAAAAATCAATTTCCCATTCTGGAGGAATATCGGGAAGGTCATTAGGAAAGACTTCTAGAAATTCACTTACCACGGGGACCGAATCAATTGGAGGAAATTCAGAATCCAATTCTTTGACTCTTACAATGTGATAAAGACATCCCTTTGAGATCATTTTGCATGCTTTTATACTAGATACGAAGCGACCTCTAGGAATAGAAATCCCAGCCTTCCACTCAATAACGGGTTCATTTGGGAAACTAAACCTGACAACTCCAGTCCTACAATTAATAGAAGCAAAACTAGCATGCGACCAATCGATACCCAAAATGACATCAAAATAAAGCATATCTAGTTCAAATAATCTACATACGAAAATCTATTGGGCAATAAAATAGGACAATTTTGATAGACTCTTTTTGCTACAATTTACTCACCCACCGGAGTAGATACCACAATATGTTCATGCAAAACATCAGGTAATGTATCGAAATTTTTAGCTACTAAGGGAGTAACAAAAGACAAAGTAGCACCAGGATCAAGCAAAGCATACACATAAATATCAAAGATTCGTAGCTTACCGGTCACCACATCGGTTGAGGCCTCTTGGTCATCTCTAGTATGAAGGGCATAGAAGCGGTTCTTTTTGGAAGAATCACTAGAAGCACTTGTCTGTCCACCTTCTCTTTCCCCTTAGAATTAGGACAATGTCGCACTTTGTGACTAATCTTTCAATAACAAAAGCGTTTGTACGACCCAAGGAGGCAAGCACCTAAGTGGTTCCTTCCACATTCCTTGCAAGGTGGCCTCTCATTACACGAATTTCCGCTCTTCCCTTTTTGAACTCTCGGCCTAGGGGTCCTCTCCTCCCTAGATTTTGTAAATTTAGATGGAACTTCATTAGAGAATATCTTTTTGAATCTAGGCTTTTGTTGAATCCCAAGCCTATCTTTAATAGCTCCACCCTCAAACAACTTTTTCCTTTTTGAATCCCTATCCTTCCTTTTTGCTATAGCCTCCTCAATCATTTTAGAATGCACCATAAGATGACTAATAATCATGTTGTCGTGTAACATCGCCGAATTACATTCTTCTTGTATGTCATCCAAGACGCCCATCACAAATCAACTCATCTCGTCTCTAGGATCAAAGACCAAGGAAGGATCATATTTATCCAACTCAATGAACATCAAAGAGTAATCATGAACACTCATAACTCTTTGGCGGAGGTTGATGAATATCTCAACCTTAACTTCTCTCATATCTCTAGGGAAGAACCGATCAACGAAATACCTCTTGTAGATCTCCCAAGTCACCAGCCCACTTTAAAGTGGCCTAATATCTCTCCATTGTACATGCTAAGTGAGAGCCACATCCTTGAGTTTGTATGAGGCCAACTCAGCATTCTTATTAGAAGACAACCCCATAGCACATCGTATCTTGTAAACCTTATCAATGAACTCTTGAGGGTCTTCATCAACCTTAGACCCATGGAAAATAGGAGGATTCTTATGTGTGATATACCAAAGTTGAGAAGCTATAGTTTGCTCACGAATCCTATGTTCAACATCCCGATTTGCCAGGGCAGTCATAGCTTTATCTAGGACCGTTGCGGCTTGTGCTTGTGTAGTCATGTCTTGGGCCGTTTGATCAAGAATAGCCCTCATCTCCTCCCCCGTCATTGGTGGAGGGTTATCCGGGGTTCGGTCAACTATCCTATAGTGGAGGAACTTGTTCATCATGGGGAGGATCTCCCACATTAGAAACATCCTCCTCAAGTCTTCGACCTGCATTCCATCAAGTTTTCATGCTTTCTATAAGCACAACAATATGATTAGATCCAAAACCACACCATAACTACACTTTATTGGCACAATGTAAGATTTTCAAGAAGTAGAGTGATTCCTAAGCCTCATATAGGTCCGTACTCATAAGCATGGCGTGCTTCAAAATTATGAATACAAACCTACATAGACGTGGTTGAGAGAGACGTCAATATGAAGGATATTCAACCTCATGCTCTGATACCAAGTTTGTCACATCGGGGTTTACCCCATAGACGTAACCGACGTCGTCGTCCTCTTTGAGGACTAAGACAAGCCTCATAGTCTTACATAATTGCATTCATCGATTAAAAATACTGAGGAATTTAAAACTTTTAAAGTACTTTTAATCGTATGTTTATATAGTATTCTAAATACATATAATCATAATAGAATCGAGTATACATAGACTCGTCCATATAAGAAGATTAGATAGTCTTCTACTTTTTTTCACACACTTATATAGTAAAGAAATAGAGTCATAAATCTGTCTCATCTCATAAAAACATCTAAACGAGGACAATAACATTGGGCATTGGCCTACATCAGTAAAAGTAAGCCTCATATAGGCTTTATACAACTTTGTTTCAAATAGGAAATGGAGTCAATACAAAAGTTATAGTACCTATGTAACTTCGCAAAGATAATATTGGCATCATCCTCGGGGAAAAGGAGGTCCTACCACTTGGATTATAGAATATCCAAGCTTTCCGTCAAATCACTTCAATTCAACTTCAACGACTGAAACCTAAAATGTTTGGGAAAAAGGGATAAAATGGGGTTTGTACGCCACATGTACTAAGTCTGAGACCATATGCACAAATGCCAACAATGTATGTTAGAAAGGGACATTTAATGAAATTATGTTATTTCGACCAATACTTTGAACATCCTAAAGAAATTAATTAAACCATATGCACATCATAATACTAAAAACATTATCTCATGTAACTCTATTATCACGTAATAATGTCACAAACATGAATAAGAGTAAACCACATAAATAGCAAAACAAACCATCCAACTATAATACTTAAGAAGCCACTAGTGCAATGACCAAGCAAAGCTCCATAACACTACTCAATCAAGTAACCCCAATCGATCATAAATTAGCAATTCACTTCACATAGCATTGTCTTCCATCTCATGTATTATTCTTTCTTTAACAATGATAATCAATTTCATATTCATAACCATCTCATCCAACATATAAAGTCACTTACATTATATCATTGTTTATATCCATTACATTAACTTCTCAAAGCTTCTATCAAATCAAACTAGTGCAAGGCATATGTAGAGTCCCATACCCCTACCTAAGCGAAAGTCAAACCAATCAAGTCACTTCAATTAGTCAATACTTCATCCATTCATTTAGTTTAAGGAACTCTTTCTTTAACCGACATACACCACGTGAGCTAATGTGGAATCCGGTGTCATGAAACCTTATACCAATGGAAAGTGGTCTACTGACCAATGTAGGACCTAAAATAAACGTAACTATATAGGTGGATCCACTAGCAAGTATCCTATAGTGGAAACATAGTTTATGGGTCTTGGGGGAAAAATCATGGAAATATCAACTCTACACACTACCTTCAGACATGAGGCTATCCACCCCGTGAGGACTGTAGTGAACCCTACCTTTCTTATATAAAAAGATATAACCCCATAAAATACAAGGTCACTCGGTGCTAAGCAATGTCCATTTATTGACATGCCTTTAGTTTTGTTGTTATCATATTTTAGTTTAGGTCATAGGTTCTAACCCTTGTATAATCATCATCATCAATAGATCAATAAAAATTGTATGAGTGTAATCGCTTTAATGACAATCCATATAAGTGAGGTTAACACTTTAGTATTTCATACCATATTAAGACACATAGATAGTTTTCACCATCTTTCTAGCACATACACCTTAATCTACCTCACAACATAGTAAAAATATTTCAATTCAATGTTATACCACCTTATAATCTTAATATAAGGTGTACTCCAACGTAATTTCATAGATTAACAACAAATAATCACAATCGGAAATAAAGATAGAGATTTAAGACTTACCAAGTCTTTCCTATAGTTTACCATCAAGGTCTTACCATCAACCCATAACTCAACCTAACTTGGTGAGTAACATTATCACACAATTATAAGTAATAGAATAACAAGGCCAAATGCATCTCTATAGCACAAGTCATCTTTAGATCACAACTTGAGACAATATACATCGACTAATTTCACATTATGATTCATAACTTAAATAACATCTCAAGAACTAGAATGATAGGCCATAGTTCATCTTAGTTTAATCATAATAGAACCATAGGATACTAACTAAATCAACAATCAACATAATTGAATGATCACAATTCAATATAGGTTAAAATCATTACCTATGGTTAGGGATAGAGGATCATGTTCTTCAATTTGACCAAATAATAAATAATTATCATAAACAAATTGAATTACATGTAAATCTACCCAATATAACCCTATGAATCCACTAACAACTCAATGCATAACTTCAATTTCATAATTGAATGAAACACATAAGAAAACTCAACTTTTTGAAATCCTTCTTGAAGGAAACCTTTGAGGAAAGGATAACAAAGGTGAATAGTACCCATAACATAATGTCTCTCAATAATTAGATGAATAATTCACCCTGTTTCATCCCCCAAAAACCTGTTCTAGGTAGCCTTCAATGGTGAGATCTTGTAGAGAGAGAAATATGAAAGATGGAAGAGGATTGATTTTGATAGATATTTTATGTTAATGAGTGTTAAGGGTATTTATAGAGGGGCTTAATTAACTTAATTAGTTTCCCTTTTATCACTAACTAACCCCTAAACCATTTAGTTAATTTAAATAAAATCATCTAAATACATCCATGAAATTCAACCCATCACCGACGAGACTCCGTCGACGGTCCGTTGGTGGGTCGACAGACTGACCCTCCCCCCCTCCGTCCTGCACTTCCATCGTCTCTATTGGAGACTTTGCAGGCGGGGCTTCCTCTATTTTTTCTAAAGTATGGGATGACATTAGACTCGATGCCCGGTCGAGCCAATGACACCCCATCATCCCCTTCCGTCGAGGGTAACAGTTACTAGGTTAAACAAGGTCCTTCAAAAATCATTCTAAGTTAGGAACGATGCTGACCCTCGATGCCCTGTTAGGCCTCTTACGGACCGTCGTCTGCCCCGTTGACGAACACTGTCAGTCAGTGGTGCATAAAACTGTAGGGGTTCTCCTCGAGGGCCCTTGATTGGTGCTTGGGGAGTCGTACTCGGACATTCCAATCTTGAAACAACTCAAACACCAATTATCTGAATTTCCACTCATTTTCGTATATTTTTCACTCCTAAAATTTAGTAAGAAGGCTAGGGTACACTAACACCTCTTTGAACCAACTTCCCAGACATTTGATTCTTAAACCTTCTAAATGACCTATATTCATTAAAAATGGACTTAGAAGTAGTGTATATACTTTATGATACCTATGTTAGGCCTTTCCATGTGTCTCGCATTTTCAAGGTACTACATTTTGGGTATTGCTAATTTTAGCTTGGANCAACTTCCCAGACATTTGATTCTTAAACCTTCTAAATGACCTATATTCATTAAAAATGGACTTACAAGTAGTGTATATACTTTATGATACCTATGTTAGGCCTTTCCATGTGTCTCGCATTTTCAAGGTACTACATTTTGGGTATTGCTAATTTTAGCTTGGGGTTTAGGGTGTTTGGTAGGGTTAGGATTAGGGTTAATTTTAGTGTTAGGGGATACGGTTTAGGTTTTTTTTTTTGGTTTTAGGATTTGAGATTAAGGATTTTAGTTATCATATTAATGGTTTTTTTTAGTTGAATTACCCTTGGAGGGGTAGGGTCTGAGCGACACCCCCATGTCTTATCATTAATACCAAAAACAAAGTACTAAGAGGGGGGCATAAACCTTACCTCCAACCTAAGATTGTTAGGAGTCAACTTCCCAATGGAAGTAAACTTTTCCCCTTACAGAAAAGATGAAATCAAAACACTAAGCACCTAAGGAGAGGACTCCTCTCAATACAAAGTATCTAGAAAACATAAACTAGGGAGACTCTCCCTTTTCAAGAAAGCCGATAACCTAAACTAACCTATTCAATGTAGAATTAATTTTAGTTATAGATAAGTTGAAAAGATATAAGGATGATCAAGTAGGTTCCTTCATCCTTTTGGTCTTCTTCCTTCTAAAGCTAGGCAGCTGCAATGGGTCAAGGTGTTAATATGATTTTGCTTCCTTAGGCATTTGCCCGATGTTGAAGTAAACCAGTTGATTAGTTGTCTTGTGGCTGTGTTTTGATAGTTCATTAGTTAACCAATTAGCTTCCCTAAATACATGTAGGCACTTGTAATTANCCCTTTTCAAGAAAGCCGATAACCTAAACTAACCTATTCAATGTAGAATTAATTTTAGTTATAGCTAAGTTGAAAAGATATAAGGATGATCAAGTAGGTTCCTTCATCCTTTTGGTCTTCTTCCTTCTAAAGCTAGGCAGCTGCAATGGGTCAAGGTGTTAATATGATTTTGCTTCCTTAGGCATTTGCCTGATGTTGAAGTAAACCAGTTGATTAGTTGTCTTGTGGCTGTGTTTTGATAGTTCATTAGTTAACCAATTAGCTTCCCTAAATACATGTAGGCACTTGTAATTATGGGTTTGGAAAATGTGGTTTTGTATCCTTCCCAAGTGTGTGCTAATGCTCCATTGAGGGACAACATTCTTTAAGATCCAATGCACGACCAATTGGAAGTCAGTTGTAATATTATGTTCCTATATCCAAGTTCAAGTTCTCAAGTCAATCCAAAGATGGCTGCCTCTATTTCAGCCTTGTTGTTTGTTCCCTCCCTAAGTGGTGTTGTGAATGCCATCACCAACCTGCCATTTTTATCTCTCTAGATACCACCAGTCCCGAGCCTGCCTGGACTAGTGATTGTACTGCCATCAGTGTTCACTTTCATTCACTGATCTGTAGGTCTAATCCATGTCACCATCTTCACCTTGATGTCATGCACACACCTCTCACTCATTTTTATTAAATCTTTCTATTTGGCCGGCCATTTAACATGAGGGAAGGCAGTATTGATCATCTTGTAGTTTTCCTTGTATATGGCATATTTGACCCTGCTTATGTTGGTTGTTTTGCTTTCATACTTGGCTGCACACCTGTTTATCCATAGGTTCCAAAAAATGAATATAGGTGTGGCTTGTAGAATCATTTTGTGGGCTGCATTATTTGGCTTGGCAGTCCATCATTGATGGATTAGCACCTGAAGAGAAGAGTGGTCTGGCTGCATGCCTGCACTGCCTGCAAAACTTCTCCAGACATTGGCTGCAAAATTTTCTTGTCTAAAAATATGTTCTATGCAATCCATTCCTAACATGTCAAAACAGCAAACACAATTTGATAGATCAATGCAAAAGTTAGTAAACTTATCATTAGTAGGGAGTATACCCCTAAGGGCTCTCCATATTAAGAAAGAAGATTTAAATGAAATGTTCTTATGCCATAAAAGGGAGTTGAAATGATTCTTAGCCCTTTTTTCGCTAATATCCCCCCAAGTTGATGAGCAGCTGAAGCCTCCAAGAGTGTATGTAATTGGTTTAGTGTTTATTGTTAGGGTTTTGGTATTTTGGTCTTTGGGTTTACGGTTTAAGGTTATGGTTAAGGAAAAAGTTAGGGTTAGGATTTGTGTTTGGGCTAGGGTTAGGGTTAGGGTTTCTCTTTGGTATAGGGTTAGGGTTGTTTATTTTTTTTTTAGTTGAACTACCCTTGGATGGGTATGTGCTAAGGAACATCCCCAGGCCTTATTATAGATAATAGCAAAAAATACAAGTATAGGGGCGTAAACCTTACCTCCGAACCTAAGGTGGTTCAGAGTCAACCTTCCAAAAGTTAGTCGACTCATCCCCTTACGAAAAAAGAAACCAAGAATCTTTGGAGCTAAGTAAGAGGAATCCTCTCGATAGATAGAAACTAGAAATAATGAATTTTAAATAACGGAGACTCTCTCCTTACATTCTGAAAAATCCTATCCTAACTTATTCAAACAAGCTATAAATTTAATTTTTAGCTAAGTTTAAAAGGATGAAAGAACATCTTAAGGAGTTTCTTTGATCTTTTTATTTAGGATTTTTTAGGTTTTAGGTTTATAAATTTTGTTTAAAATCCATTGTTTAATGTTTAATGTTTGGTTTTCGTATTTCTGGGCTTGGGGTTTTGGGTTTATACTTTAGAGTCAAGGTTAGTGTTAAGAGTAGGGTTAGGGTTTGGGTTATGTTTAGGATTAGGGTTTAGGTTTTTTTAAGGTTTTAAGGTTTGTGGTTTAGGATTTGATGTTGAAAATCTATCGTTTAGTGTTTAATGTTTGGGTTTATCGTATATTGGACTTATAATTTTTTTGGAAATAGGGTATAGGGTTTAAGGTTAGGGTTAGTGTTAGAGTTTTGGATTATTTTAGGTTTTAGGTACTCGGGTTTAGGATTTTTGGTTTAAACTCAATGGTTTAGTTTTTAATGTTTTGGTTTTTCTATTTTGGGCTTTGAGTTAGGGTTAGGGTTAGGTTTTAGGATTTGACGTTTAAAATCTATGGTTTAGTGTTTGATTTTTGGGTTTTGGTATTTTGGTCATAGGATTTAGGGTTTAGGGTTTAGGGTTAGGGTAAGGACTAGGATTAGGTTAGGGTGTAGATTTTTTTTGGTTTTATGTTCATGGTTTACCATTTGAGGTTTCAAATATATGGTGTAGTATTTAATGTTTGTGTTTTGGTACTTTGGGATTAGGTTTTTTGTTTATGGATTATGGTCAGGGTTAGGGTTAGGGTTTTGTTTTTGTTGTAGGTATTTAAACTTAGGGTTTAGGATTTGAGGTTTAATATTAATGGTTTAGGGTTTACTGTTTAAGTTTTTGTATTTTGGCTTTGCATTTAGGGTTTATGGTAGGATTAGGTTAGGGTTAATGTTAGGGTTAGGGTTAGGGTTTAGGTTTTTTTTTGGTTTTAGGGTTTGGGGTTAAGGATTTAAGTTGTAATAACTATTGTTTAAAATGTAATGTTTTGGGTATTTTGGGATTTGGTTTTATGGTGTATGGTTTAGGTTTAGGGTTAAGTATAGGGTTAGGGTTAGGGTTCGAGTTAGGGATAGGGTTATTGTAGGGTTTAGGTTTTTTTAGGTTTTATGTTCTAGGGTTTAGGATTTTTTTTAAAAATCTATGGTTTAGTGATTAATGTTTTGGTTTTGGTAATTTGGGCTTTTTTTTTAATTTGAATAACCTTTGGAGAGGTAAGGGGCTAAGAAACACCCCAATACTTTAACATTAATAATCAAGAAAATACAAGGAGGGGGACATAAACCTAACTTCCGAACCTATGATAGTTTAAGTCAACTTTCCCAAATGGTAAGTAAACTCTTTCCCTTACAAAAATGATTAAACCAATGTACTACACACCTAGAAAAGAGGACTCCTCTCAATAGATAGTATCTAGGAATCATAAATAAGGGAGACTCTCCGTTTACATTATAAAAATTAAAGACAACCTATTTTAATTTATTCAAAGAAGCTATAGATTTTTAAATATAGCTAAGTTGAAAAGATAAACATTAAGGTCTAAGGATGTTCTTTGATCTTTTTTGTTTTCTTCCTTCTGAAACATGGAATTCCATGCTCATCTTGTTGGTAATAGTCCTTTGCTTTTGCTGCCAGCATCTTACTGTCAAAATAGATTTGGTAATTAGCTATTTTGTGGCTAAATTTTGATAGAGAATCTGCCACAAAATTATCTTCCCTCTAGATGTGTTGACATTTGAATTCTTGAATTTGGTTGATGAGGTGTTGAAGTTTTTCCACCTGTGATGCTATGCTCCGCTAGGTGTTCGTCTTATGTGCCATCCATTCTACTAGAAGTTGAGAATCTGTCTCTAGTAGTATTCTTCTGTAGCCCATCTCTAGCTCCCATGTAAGGCCAAAATTGCAGCCCCTATTTCTACTTGATGATATGTACCAACTCCAAGTGAGACAATAAATGCCATTATCATCTTGCCTTGTTGATCCCTGATGATTCCTCCTGCTCCAATCTTGCTTGAATTGTCAATTGCACTTCCATCCGTGTTGATTTAAATCCATTGTTTTGGAGGTCTTTCCCTTGCAATCATCCTTACTTTTGTTTCATGAATACAAGCTTCCCCTTTTTGAAAGAGACCTTTCCATGTTTCAGGCCAACTATTTTGAGGAAAGGTTACAGTCAGCATCTTGTAAGTATCCATGAAAATTGCATGGTTGACCCTACCCATGTTAGGGGTTCTTCCTCCATATCTCCTTGCACATCTTCTCTTCCACAAGTTCCAACAAATTATGATTGGAATGAACTGTAGGAGTAATTTGTGTGCCCCATTTTTGTGCTTTGTGTTCCACTATTGTATGAAAAGATGTTGCATGGAGCTTTGGCTTTGAATAATTCCAACTATTGCTGCCAAGCTTTTCAAGACATAAGCTGCAAAATGTCTCCTGTTAAAGATGTGCTCAATTATATCCCCGCCTTGCTTGTTAGAACAACAAAAACAATTAGACAATTCTTTTCCAAAAATAGTATGCTTTTCATTGGTGGGGAGTTTTCTTTTCAAATCTCTCCAAACAAGGAATGAAGCTTTAAAAGGAATGCTTTTATGCCAAAGAAAAGAATTGATAAGAGTTTTTGGTTTTTTCTCACTGATTTCATTTCATGCTGATAAACAAGTGAATCTTCCATCATTATTGGGTGTCTATATTGCCTTATCTGGCAGATGTATTTGAGTGGGCAGCTCTACAACAAGAATGTGTGCTACTTGGTTGCTACGGGCTTGTTGCATGAGCTTTCTCCTATTACACCTGCCATTACACCAAAAATCTACCACTATACTATTATTGAATCTGATATTTTTGGTGGAAAACTGAGATAGGTGGCCAATACCTAGCCATTTATCCTACCAAAAGTAGCTGGATGCAGAATTAAGCTTCCATTATATGTGTTTCTCCATCTTGTCCCTTATTTATAAAATGTGTTTCCATGTAATGGAGTCGCCTGTGTCCCCCTTCTTGCAATTTGGTTTGTTCTTTAGCAGTTTCTTGCATTCATGAATTCCCCCAACAAGGTGTGTTTGGTCCTACTGCTCCACCATTGTTTGTATTGGAAAGACATACAAACATCTTGAATGTTCCTCATACCAACCCCTCCTTCATCATATGCTAAACTCATATTATTCAATGAGGCCCAATGATGCTTGTTACTGTCATTCTTCCTCCCCAAAAAGAAGTTGGACATGAGCATTTTGATCTTTTTATGAACTGTAGAGGGTGGTAATGTTGCAGAGAGAATGTGATTGGGAAGGGATTGCAAAACATGTTTAACAAAGATTGCTCTGCCTCCATAACTTAGTTTCGTAGTATGCCATCCTATGATCCTGAGAGTAACTTTATTAACAAAGTCAGTGAATTAAAACATTTTAGGTCTACCAACAAACATTGGGCATCCTAAATAGGTTAGAGGTCCCTGCTTATGTCTGAATCCTGTTATTCTTTTGATTCTATCTCTTGTGGTGTCAAATGCATTAGGATGGACCATGAAGTAGCATTTGTCTCCATTAACCATATGACCAGAGATTTCTTCATAACCTTTCAATGTTTGCATAAAGATCTTTAGTGTTTTGGCCCTTCCTGAAGTGAAAAAAAATATATCATCAGCTAAACTTAAGTGGTTCACAAATGGCCCCTTTCTTTAACATATACAAACCATGAAATTCAGGGTTGTTGTTGAGTTGATTGAGAGTTCTTGACAATACCGCTGCAGCTAAAATAAAAAATGCAGGTGATAAAGGGTGTCCTTGCTTGAGACCTCTTGTGGAGTGAAAGAAAACATATCCGTTACAATTAGTGATAATGGAATACAAGTTATTAGCCATAATCCTACACACTATGTCTATGAACATTTCATCAAATCCCATCTTCCTTAATACTAGACAAATAGGCCAGGAAACTCTATCATAGGCTTTTACCATATCCAATTTGATAATGACATTACTTCCTATGATAGGTTTCATAATATGATGTATAATCTCTTTTGCTAGAATAATATTCTCAGTAATATTCCTCCCTTTAAAAAATCCTGATCTGTTGAGAGAAATCAGTCTTAGGAGAAGAGAACTTACTCTTTTTACTCACCAATTTTGAAGTAACCTTACATGTGAAGTTACTTAGACTTGTAGATCTATATTCTGAAAGATTCTGATGTAAAGATGCTGATTTGAGTGCAATTCTTTATCGAATGAAATCATGAAAAATGCACTTGAAGAACTCACTAAAAACTGCTAAAAATGTCTAAACATTTAACGTTAAAGAAGGGAGAAAATAGGCTGCAAAAGATTCAAGCACATTGTTAATGAGTTTCGGCCAAGCTAGAGGAAATTTCATGATATGAAAAATGAATTAAAATATGTAAAATCACTGTGGATTGAACCCGTGACCTCACCAAGTTAAAAACCAAGAAAATAAAGAAGTAAAAAGGAATGTGGTGAAGGGGATTCGAACCATGGTTTTGGGCTGGAAAATGAAGTGTGAAAATAAGAAATAAGATGAGTGGGATTCGAACCGACAACCTATTGGTCAAGATTAACGAAAAATGAAAAGAAAAAAAATGTGAGGCATGGAGATCGAACCCACGACCTCTAGGCGCAAAATAATAGTTAAATGAAAAATAAAGTGACTGTTTGGGGGTTTGATCCCATAAACTCATGGTCAACTAGAAGAAGCCATGGAAAAAGAAAGTAAAATAAAAAGGGCTTGTGGGGGTTCGATCCCACAACCCCTCGGCCAAGAAAGACAAAATGTAAAGAAATGAAATTAAAAGAAACTTAAGGTTTTGGGGCTTGATCTTGGGTCCCCAAGCCATGTGGACCAAAATAAATCAAATGAAAAATGTAAGTGTTGTCGAAGGGATTCGAAACCGGGTTTGCTTGCCCAAATTCTGAATGGATACATAAGTCATACATGATTTAAATATTGAAGAATAATCGTGCCTACTTAGATCGAAATCCAGATCTTGGAATACATAACAATATGCATAAGTTTTGTACCACATGATCTTTGGAAGATATGAATCACTTAAACGAACTATGAACGAATCCTCATGGCTTGTATGTATAGATCCATAAGACTAGCATATGTTTAGAAATAAGCTAACCTAAGATGTATGTAATGTAATGATGTAACCCTAGAAGGGTTATGTAAGAGTGTGAAATACACTAAATAGCCAAGTGTATTGGCACATGATGAAATGAACAATGAAATGATGAAATTAACAATGAAATGATGAAATGAACAATGAGATGAGGAAACCCTAGCAGGTTAAGTAAGAGTGTGAAACAAAATAAATGTCTAAGTGCATTGACATATGATGAAATGAACCTTCACGTAAAAAGGGGTGAGTAATTACGAAGAGAAAATTTGCTAATGTTAATGAATGTGGTGACAACATGATATGATGCTCATGTAAAGATGAGAGCCATCTCAAATGAGCCTAAGTAAATGTTACCAAGACATCCTCACCTATGATAGTATAAAGTTAATGAAGAGTCCAATCACTATAAACACACTAATGAAAGTATTGATATTAACACACTTAATACTAATGATGAGATGAGAAATTATTTATTGAGCTATGATGTCATCATACTAGAAGTCAGCTGCCATGACTTATAAGTAGAATGTAATGGAACTTTATACTGAGCACCGATAAACTAGCTATGAGCAGTGATGCCTTTTTTCTGGAAGGGTGAAGGTTCATGTAACTCTCATGACATGAGATTGTCCGGCATGCCGGGTATGGGTCTTCTTATATCTCCTAGTCTTCGAACCTATACTTCTAATGTAGGGATCTGCGGGGTTCAATTCTCATGTACGCTATCATGTTTTGGGTCACTTTGGCCGGTGATTCCAGTTCTTTTTAGAGTGGAGGAGGCACTGGATTTCATGATGATCACATGATCTATGTCGGTTAAAGTTAAAGTTCCCAATGAATGAATGAGGCCAGCTTCAAATGATAAACATAATGAAATGAATGATACCAATGGTGTTAGGATATGATTATCAGGAGGTGAGCTAGACTTAAGTAATGACACTAGGTCTTTCTTGATCGTTGCACAGCGAACCCGNAAGTTCCCAATGAATGAATGAGGCCAGCTTCAAATGATAAACATAATGAAATGAATGATACCAAAGGTGTTAGGATATGATTATCAGGAGGTGAGCTAGACTTAAGTAATGACACTAGGTCTTTCTTGATCGTTGCACAGCGAACCCGATGAAAGTCTTAATCTACATCCTAGGTATAGATGTTGTTTACACTAGCTGATGAAAGAAATTAAATGAAATACGTATAAATGAATGAAGCAGGCTCTGTGTTTTCTAAAGATGTCTCCCTAGTTGAGGTCCCATATGTTGAGACCTCATATTGGGAAGTCTCGATGTCAAGTACATGATTCCAAGGTCTCATGGCATATGAACCAATGAAATGAAAAATGTTATGTGCTATATGCAAAATGTTATGTGCTATGTGCAAGATGTTATGTGTTGTGTTCAAATGATAAGTATGATGATGCACGTTACTCTCATGGCATGACTTTCCTAATCCAAATTTTGAAAGATCACTAAATTTCCTAACCCCAATTTGGGAAATCCACTAACTTGAGTTTCCATAATCATTATGTTCGTAAAGAGCTATTAGCATGTCCTTCGTGTGTGCTTGCATTACCCATACTTAGTATAAGTGTGTACTAATCCCATACAACTCTATATTTTTAGGTGGAGGCACAGGTGGACACTAGAGCTTACAGGTTGACGTTGCAGCAATCCGATCGTGGAGCTTTCATCAGGACTTGGTAGGTCCTCATGGTTTCGAGGATGTCTACCTTTATTATCTAACTTAGATTAAGTATTTATCTAGTGGAGAATATTCCACTAGTTTTCTTTCAATTTTCATTTCATACTTTGTATTGGCACTGTTTTCACAAGAATACGTTTCATGCAATTATGAACTATTTATTTCATTTGATTATATCTATATTAGAGTGTTGATTTGTTAATGCCTATGTTGTTAAGTTTAAAATATAAAAATCGATGAAATAAGAAACAAAAAGTCCAAATTTTCANACTATTTATTTCATTTGATTATATCTATATTAGAGTGTTGATTTGTTAATGCCTATGTTGTTAATTTTAAAATATAAAAATCGATGAAATAAGAAACAAAAAGTCCAAATTTTCAGCTAAAATTAACCTAGATGAACTAAGAAGGACTTATATAGGCTTGTCTATGACCTCTGAGTGGTCAACGATGCCAATCTTGTCTGGTGTCTAAATCCTGGTTGTGACAACAAAACAATGAAGGAATAGGAGAAGTATTTGGGTATCATTTGACCATTGAAGAAGGTACTAATGATTTCAAGAAGGTCATTCTTGATGATGTTCCAACACTTTTGTAAAAGTTCCATTCATACCATCTCGACCAGCAGCAGATGTGGGACTGATTGAAAAAACCACCCCTTCAATTCCTCTATAGGTGGCATATAATAAACTTTTCATTTTGATCCTGACTTTCCATTCTTGGAATACATTCTAACATATCTTCCTTGATGGTTTCATCCTCACCGGTGAAGATTTTATGGAAATGATCACATGTTGCATGCCCTATGGTATCATCTCCTTGCAGCAACTTTCTATATTCACTAATGGTTCTATGAGTAAAGAGCCTTCTTCTTCTTTCTCTTATCAAGGAATGAAAATATTTGGAGTTTGTATTACCTTTCGAACCATTGAAGCTAGGTTTTTTGCTTCATGATTGAATTCTCAATCTTTAGGAACTTAATATACATGGCATTGAGTTCATGGAGGATATTTATGTTCCCCTTTTGAAGGATCATGATAATGTTTTCTTCAACCTTTCTTACCTTTTCTTCATACACCACGACTTGTGAAAAAATATATCCAAATTGTTTCCTCGACTATTTGCTCAATCTTTTTGCCAGGTTTTTGAGTTTGTGATGAAGTTTCCACATTACATTACCTTCCACTTCCTTTTCCCAACATTCTTTCATATCATCATAAAGTTAGAATTATCTGCCTAGCAATTTAAAAACTTAAATTACTTGGTATAATCCTTATCTTTTGTAGTCAGTTCCAAGAGACAAGGGAAGTGATCTGAACTTGTATATTGAAGGTTAGTGATTGTAGTTTGAGGCATCGATTCAAGCCATTAACGAAGGCCGTATCCAACCTTTTTTCCAGATTCTTTGGGTAGTGCATCTCTGATTAAACAAAGTAATTCTTTGTTCACTAAAGCCTAGGTCTATAAGTCCACAAGCTTCAATAACCGATATGAATTCAAAGCTTTTCTTCATGTCAACTGGAACCCCTCCCATTTTTTCTTCCCTTGTTGTGATAACATTAAAATCACCAATAATGCACCATCGTTTATCATTACCATTGTCCTGTTGAATCAATTTGGCCCATACAGGTCTTCTGAGGTAATCCTTACATTTGGCATAAATTAAGGTAATTGTGAACTCCTTCTAAACCTCATTGTTCTTTAAAATACAGGTGCTTTGTTGTTCATCCTCATCTCTGATAACACCTTTAGTGTCCTCATTAGACAAAACCAAATTTTTCCCATTGCAATTGGCAACAACATTTTCCATAACCAATTGAATTTTGAAGTTTTGGATATTCATACTATCTGAAAAAACTTCCAGAATTTCTATGATAGAAAGATGGTACATTTTCCTTATATTCTTGAGTCTTTCCACAACCCCTTGAGTGTTAATTCCTCTCACATTCCATATAATTGTCCTAATCATTGGGATGTTCTTGAGGAAAATAACCTAGTGTTTGGTTTGCCTTGAATGAGAGTGGTGATATCTTGCTTTTTGAAATGAAATTTCCTCTGATGTTGTGCCCTTGGTGATCAATTATTTAGTGTTTAATGTTTGTGTTTTCGTATTTTCGACTTATGGTTTTTGTCATGACTTCTTTTTTTTGAGACTTAGGGTCTAGGGTTTTGGTTTTAGGCTTAGTGTTAAGATTACATTTAGGTTATATGTTTATTTAGGTTGTGGTTCAGGGTTTAACATTTGTGGTTTAAAATCTATGGTTTAGTAATTAATGTATGGATTTTCTTATTTTGTGCTTAGTGCTTCGAGTTTAGGGTTTATTGTTAGGCTTAGGGTTAAGGTTAGGGTTAGGGTTAGGGCTTTCAATTTTTTTGTTGGTTTTTGGGTTTGGGGTTTAAGATTTAAGGTTCAATATCAACGGTTTAGTGATAAATGCTTTGGTTTTGGTATCATGGGCTTTGGGTTTAGAGTTAGTGTTACGGTTAATGTTAGGATTAGGGTTAGGGTTTAGATTTTTTTTTGTTTTAGGGTTTTGGGTTCAAGATTTGAGTTTTAATATAAATGATTTAGCGTTTAATGTTAGGGTTTTTGTATTTTAGTGTTTGGGTTTAGGGTTTAGGGTTAGGGTTAAGGATAGGGTTAGGGTTAGGTTTTGTGGTACGGATAGGGTTAGGGTTATATAGGTTTTTTTCAAGTTTAACTACCCTTGGATGAGTAGGGGCTGAGGAACACCCTAAGTCCTTATTATAGATAATAGCAACCAAATAAAAGGAGGGGGCATAAACCTTACCTCCGAACCTAAGGTGGTTTACAGTCGACCTTCCAAAGGTTAGTCGAATCATCCCCTTTCAAAAAAATAAACCAAGAAACTAAGCACCTAAATCAGAGGACTCCTCTCAATACATAGAAACTAGAAAATATGGAATTGTATATAACGGACACTCTTCCCTTACATTCCTAAAAACCTTTCCTAACTTATTCAAAGAAGCTATAACATTATATTATCGTTAAGTTTAAACGGTTTAAAGAACAACTTAATAAGGTTCTTTGATCTTCTTATTTAGTGGTTTTAAGGGCTTATTTAGGTTGTAGGTTTTTAGGTTTTGAGGTTTAGTATTTTTAGTTTAAAATATATAGTTTAATGTTTAATGTTGTGGTTTTTGCATTTTGGGCCTGGGGTTTCGAATTAATGGTTAGAATCAGGGTTAGTGTTAAGGTTATGGTTAGGGTTAGGGTTAGATTTTAGGTTTTCTTAAGATTTTAGGGTTTATTGATTAGTGATCGAGGTTTATAATCTATGGTTTAGTGTTAAATGTCTGGGGTTTTGTATTTTTTTCTTAGGGTTTAGGGTTTAGGATTTTGGATTTTGGATGTACTGTTTTTTTTGGTTTTACGGTTTAGGGTTTAGCATTTGAGGTTTAACATTATGGTTTAGTATTTAATGTTTGTGTTTTTGTATTTTAGGCTTAGGTTTCTATTTATGGAATAGAGTTAGGGTTACGGTTAGGATTTTGTTTTTTTTTTTATGTTTTTAGGTTTAGGATTTTAAGATTTGAGGTTTAATATTAATGCTTTATTGTTTAATATTTCGGTTTTCTTATTTTGGTCTTGGCGTTTAGTGTTGATGATAGGGTTAAGGCTAGGGTTAATGTTAGGGACAGATTTAGGGTTTATGTTGTCTTTTAGGTTTTAGGGTTTGGGGTTAAGGATTTAAGTTGTAATATCGATGGTTCAGAGATTAATGTAATGGTTTTGGTATTTTGGGCTTTAGGTTAGGGTTTAGGGTTTACGGTTAGAATTAAGAATAGGGTTAGGGTAAGGGTTCGTGTAAGGGATAATCATAGGGTTAGGGTTTAGGTTTATTTTAGGTTTTGGGTTTTGGGATTTAGTATTTTTTGTTTAACATATATGATTTAGTGTTTAACGTTTGGGTTTTCTTATTTTAGGCTTGGGGTTTCGGGTTAATGGTTTAGGGTTAGGGTTAGGGTTAATGTTAAGGATAAGGTTTGGGTTATGGTTATGGTTAGGGTTACGGTTACGGTTTAGTTTTTTTTAAGTTTTAGGGTTTGTGGTTTAGAATTTGAGGTTTAAAATCTATAATTTAATGTTTAATGATTGGGTTTTAGTATTTTAGACTTAGGTTTTTTTTGGTTTCTTTTTTTTGGGACTTAAGGTGTATGGTTTTGGGTTTAGGGTTATGTTTGTGATTAGATTTAGGGTCTATATATTTTTTAGGTTATATGGTTAAGGGTTTAGCATTTGTAGTTTACAATCTATGATTTAGTATGTAATGTATATGTTTTGGTATATTCGGATGTTTTTTTTAACATTTATAAAAGCAAAAATATAAGTATAGGTACATAATCCTATCATCCATGCCTATGATGGTTCTTAGTCAACTTTCAAAAAAAAGGATATCTTCTCCCTTTACAATGAAGGTGAAACCAAAATTCTATGAACCTAGCAGAGAGCACTACTTTCCATACATAGAATCTTGGAAACATAAACAAGGGAAACTCTCCCTTTACATTTTTTTTTTAAAAAGATACAGCAAACCTATACAATTTATTCAAAAGAGCTATAATTTTTAAATTATAGCTAAGTTGAAAAGGTGACAGTATGTTCAATTAGGCTCCTTAAGTTTCTTGGTCTTCTTCCTTCGAATACTAGGCATTCCCGGTAAGTCGAGATGATAGTAAGCTTTTGCCTGTTTGGGTAATTCTTGACTGTTGTAGTAATTATTTAGACTAGTGAGGTTGTGAATGTATTTTGAAAAGGTATCATCCACCCAATTTTCTTTCTTGAAGCTGTGTATACATTTGGAATCCTTTGTCTGGGAGATAAGTGCTTTTTGTTTTTTCATATTTCTAGAAAAATGCCATTGTGGTGTTGAATTTTGCAGAATCAATTTCACAGTTAACATTGAGTCCACTTCTAGAATGATCCTCCTGTATCCTAGTTTCAGTGCCCCAGACATTCCAAAGATAGTTGCATCTATTTCCACTTAATTATTTCAACCATTTCCAAGGGGGGATGTATAAGCTTGTATTAAGTTACCTGCTTGATCTTTCAATTTACCTCTTGCCCCAATCCTGCCCGGGTTGTTTAATGCACTTCCATCTGTGTTGGTCTTTATACATTGGTCAGGTGGTCATGTCCATGTGACCATTTGTACATTGATAATATGCTCACACATTTATACTAGCTGAATAATTCCATTCCATGTAGAAGGCCAAATAACATGAGGAAAAAGTGATGTTATTAGTTTATAATTATCATAATAGATTTCATACATTACTCTTATATTATTGGATATTTTGCCTCCATATTTACTAACAATCTATTTTCCATAGATTCAAACAGATGAGAATAGGAGTGGCTTGTAGGATGAAATTATGAGCTTCATTTTTGTGTTTCATTGGCCACCACTCTAATATTAATTGTTGCAGTGAACTGTGATTAATTTTAACACCAGACATAGTTGCACAGCTTCTCCAAACTCCAGCTGCTAGTGCACCAATGTTAAAAATGTGGTTGTTTGTGTATGTACCCGGCCTGTTACTGCAACACAAACATCTTATTGGCTCAATGCCAAAAGTGGTAAGCTTTTCATTAGTAATTAATTTTCCATTTAAAAATCTCCAGAGTAAGAAGGAAGCTTTAAAAGGTATATTTTTATGCAAAATGAGAGAATTTAATTGAGATTTTTGTATCTTTTCCCTAATTTCATTCAAAGATGACGAGCAATTAAACAGCCAATTGGAGTTGTCTTTCAAGTAAGCTTGGAATGGAAGTTGCTGATGTGGATAGAATATTTTTGCTAAGATGTTTGCCAGCTGACTTGGAGGAGCCTATTGAATTAGCATCTGATAGTTCCATTGCCATTAACCTAGAAATGCCACTTTGCAATTGCAAAACCTATGACTGTTAGTAGAGAATTGAGCAAGATGGCCTTTACCTAACAATTTGTCCCACTAAATGAACAGTTCTCTGAGTTCAGTTTCCATTGAATGTGTTGATCTATGTTATTTTTATTATGTAACATATGTTTCCAGCACAAGGAATCACCATAATTTCATTTCTTACAAATGGGATTTGATATTTGACGGTACTTGGCTTTTAGGGATTCACCTTATAATGTGTGTTTTGTCCTAAAGATCCACTATTGTTTATAATGGAATGCTCAACACACATCTTTCAAGTTTCTCATACAAATCTCTCTTTCATCAATAGGGTAGTTTGTGTTCATCCATAATGTCCAATTATATTTCTTCTTTTTACTCTTCTATCCCAGTAAGAAATAAACCATCAACATTTGAATCTTCTTAAGGACTGCACAGGGTGGAGTAAGTGAATTGGGAGAGGTTGAAGCACATGCTTAATCGAGACTGCTCTTTCCCCATAGGTTAGTTGCTTTATCTTCCTCCGTATAATCCTACAAATCACTTTATGAAAAAGGTCCGAAAAATAAGCGATCCTTAGTCTACCCACAATGAGAGGGCACCCAAGGTAGGTAAGAGGACCCTGTTTTTGTTTGAAACCTGTGATCCTTTTAATTCTGTCCTTTGTACTATTAAAGACATTTAAATGTATCAGGAAATGGTTTCTATCAATTTGATCATATGACAAGTTGTTTCTTCATATTCGTTGAGAGTTTGTATGATGAGNCCTTTTAATTCTGTCCTTTGTACTATTAAAGACATTTAAATGTATCAGGAAATGGTTTCTATCACTTTGATCATATGACAAGTTGTTTCTTCATATTCGTTGAGAGTTTGTATGATGAGTTGGAGAGTTTTGGTTCTTCCTGATGTGAACAGATTGGTATCATCTGCGAAGCTCAAGTGATTCAACTCAGGGCCTCTCACTTCAATGAAAAATCAACGATATTCCGGATGATTATGCAACATATTTAAAGACCTTGAGAGCTCCTCTTCACCTAAAATAAATAAGGCAGGTGAATGGGGGTCACATTGTTTGAGGCTCCTAAGGGATTGGAAAAAACCAAATCTCCTTCAATTTATAATGATAGAGTACCAATTGTTAGCCATAACTCTCGACACCATGGCAATGAAGATCTCATTAAAACCCATCTTTCTTAAAACAAGACAAATATAGGCTCAGGAGACTCTGTCATAAGCCTTTACCATGTCTACCTTTATAATGACATCACTACCTATATCAGGCTTTTTGAGCTGATGAATAATTTCCTAAGCCAACTGATGTTTTCAGATATACTTCTACCCTTCACAAATCTAGACTGGTTGAGAGAAATCAAGTTAGGTAGAATAGGTCTCAATCTTGTGCTCAATAGTTTGCAGATTGTTTTGCTAATGAAATTTCTAAGGCTAATAGCACTGAACTCCTGCATTTGGCAAAGGTTACTCTCTTGGGTAGAAGTACAATACAGGAATGTGAAAAGTTCTTGGGAATCTCCTAGCCACTGAAAAAAGCCTTAATCATTCCTATAAGATTTTGATTGATGATGTCCAAAATTTTTTGAAAAGAGAACCAATTCATTCCATCCGGCCCAACTACCGACATAGGGTTCATGGAGAAGAACACTTCTCTTAATTCCTCCATAAAAGGAATGAAGATTAGGCTGTAATTTTGATCCTGATTAAGCATTCTAGGGATGCAGTCAAGATTCTCTTCATTAATAATTTTTTTCCTCTCATGTAAATATTTGTTGAAAGTACTCAGAAGGAGTTTTACCAATGTTTTCCTCTCCCTGCAACCACTCCCCATTATTATGAATACTTTGAATGAACAGTCTTTTCCTTCTATCTCTTATAAGAGAGTGGAAGAATTTAGAGTTGGTATATCCATTCCTGAAACATTGGATTTGTTATTTATGCTTCATAATGGAGTCCTCCGATTTGAGATATCTAATGTAGTAAGCATTAAGTTCATGAAGTGCCTCCATGTTGACGTCACTGTAGTTTTGTATCAGGTTTTCTTTAGAACCTCTGACCTTTTCTTCATACTCTCTAATCTTTAAGAAAATGTCACAATGTTCTCTCTTAGACTAATAACTAAGAGTGTTATATAATCTATTTTGCTTTTGCTGAAATCNCGTCACTGTAGTTTTGTATCAGGTTTTCTTTAGAACCTCTGACCTTTTCTTCATACTCTCTAATTTTTAAGAAAATGTCACAATGTTCTCTCTTAGAATAATAACTAAGAGTGTTATATAATCTATTTTGCTTTTGCTGAAATCTCCACATTGTGTTTCCTTCCACCTCCCTCTCTCAACAAGATTTCACAGTCTCCAGAAATTGGGGGATGTCTACCCAGTAGTTATGGAATATGAAATACTTGTTGTGTACTTCCTCTTTGTTTGTCTATCTCCAATAATAATGGACAATGATCTGATCCAGTGGAAGGTGAATGAGTAATGGTGGTTTGGGGGATCAGGTCAACCCAATTATCATTGAAAAGAGCTCTGTCAAGTCTTTTCCAAATTATGTGGTTGATACCTCTATTGTTGGACCAAGTGTATTTTTGACCACTGAATCAAATATCAATCAGCCCACAAGAATCAATAATGTCTATGAAATCCAAGCTCTTTCTAATGTAGTAAGGTGTCCCCCCTACCTTTCCTCAATAGATGTTATTATATTATAGTCCCCCAGTTAACACCAAGGCTTGTCTTCTCTCTCAGCCTGTTGGATCATTTTATCACATAGAGGCCTTCTTGGATGTTCTTTCCTTTTGGCATGAACAAAGTTAATGGTGAATGGATTTTGTAACTCATTATGATTAAATTAACAAGTTATCTTCTAATCATCTTCATCTCTTACATTACAGTCAATATCACCATTCAAAAAAAGCGAAATTTTTCTGTAAAAGTTTAGCACAACATTATCCATGCTAATTGATTTTTGAAGTTCATCACATTAACTCTATCTACAAGGGGCTTAAGAATAGAAACAATAGGTAGTTAATGCATCTTCTTGAGCATTCTAAGTCTTTCCATAAATCCCTGAGTGTTAAACCCCTTCACATTCCATATGATTGTACTAATCATTGGGAAGCTCTAGAGGAAAAGAGTCTGGTATTTGGTCTTCTAGTAATGACAGTTTTAATATCCAGATTTTTAAAATGAATTTTTTCATGTAGCAACCCACTTGGACATAGAGCCTGAGTTTGGGTTACTTGTTGAACCTCCTCAACAAGGGCCTGATTATTTTTAGGATTGAAGGATCTTGTCAAAGCTTTACTAGTCTCATCATCATCATCAGGGTCCTTAACAGACTGAGTATCTCCGTCCAGATCATCTTCTAAGTTTTCCATTGCATATTCATCAATAATAGGTATAGTATTTACTTGATAGTATCCTTGTCATTATCCGTAGGGGCCCTTGGAGGTGTCATATTTTCGGCCTATAATGAAGGCCTATTCTGTCCGCGCTGATTATCTACCATTAAGAGTTTGCTACCTGTTTCCTCCCTCCTACCCTTTTCCTTTTGTTGTTCACCATCCAATTGCTTTTTTAACCTTTTCTTAGCTGCATCTATTTTTTGCTTACTTTGTTTGTTTTTACTCTTGGGGGTATTTTCTGATGTGCAATTGGTTGCATTATTCCCCATTTCCTTATCAGTAGTACCCTTGCTTTGTTTCTCCTTAACTGCACATTCCTTGGTTTGTTTACCCTTGTTTCAAGCATTAGTACCTGTAGTGTGTGCTTCTGTCTGATTTTCATTTATAGGAATTTTCTATTTCCCATGCTTTTGTTGTTTTTTCCTGCTAGCCTAGGCGGTAAGGTTAGGGCTTTGCTCACTGCATTCCCCTCATGCCCACTATGATGCAATTTACACCATTGAGTCATCCCTTCCTACAGATTAGTAATGTTTTCGTGACTTCCCCCATCCTTTCCTCTTTCAGATACACCAATCATAATCTCATTAAACTGCATTCTATTGGAGTAATGTTTTTCAGCAATGATACCTGAGTTGTTGTTCCTATATTCTTTTTGTTGAGCCTTCCTCTACTGATTTTGCCTCCTTCCATGTTCCAATCAATACTTATTTTCATGAGCTATGTTTTTCATCTGATTTTCTTCCTCATCAACTAAAGAATTTTCTACATGCATAGTTATATAATTAAATATGTTATATTGAAGATTATAACTCATACCTACCTGTTGAACTTGCCCCTGCTGGTTTTCTTTTGTTGTCTGACTTGAAGTTGTTGTAGGCCTCCAGACTGTTATTTGATCCCCCTCCTCTTAGTATTTTTTTCTATTCTTTATTTGAATGTGCTATTCATCCTCTTTTTGCTTAAGTGGTTGTTTATGTTTATCACCTTCTTCAGGGTTTTGTTGCAGCAGATCCTTATCCTCTATTGTTTTTCCTTTTACTTCTCTTAGTATCTACTATTCTGATTTTCCTTGCCTCTACTCTTTTTCTAATTTTCCTATTCCTTCCTCTGTTTGTACTCCTCATCCCTCATTCTTTATTTACATTCTTCTATATCATTACCTTAGTGTCTCCAATATTTACAATAGCAAGGAATGTTTTCATATTCTAAAAGTTTCCATGTACCAATGGTATCATCTTCATTATGAAGCCCAATCAACACATGTGTAGGCCTAGATTTGGTCAAGTCAATATGCCTCTTAACCTTAGATATCCCTAACCTATATCTTTTGATAGAGGTTATATCTAAGTATAAGACCTTGCCTATAGATTTGAATAAGGGACTGAGGAAAGTTTTTTGTAGCAATGCAAGGGTAGGCCTCACAATAGGATCCAAATAGGGAAAATATGTGTTTCTTCTTCTAGAGTAAAGAAAGGAGTCCAAGCTTGAATCCTCATGAGTTTATGCTCAACGTTCATTCTCTGTTGCGTCCATACTGTGTTGTAATTCAGCTCATTTTAGAAGTCAATGAAAACATTTTAAGCATTATAGTGACCAGTGTGACCCCCCTCTACTAAGTTGAGTCTGGTCAATAAAACTCTTTCTAATCAAATCTACTTTAGGAATTGTAGTACTAAACTTCCCAGCCAAGGTATATTTATAGTCTATATAAAGGGTATGAATATAGTCATGCATGTCAAATATCCCTACTGGTTGGCCTTGTTTAGTTGTCTCTCTAGGCTTGGTTATTAACATTATATTTTGACTCTAAGCTTCATGTATGTGTCTCAATCTAGAAACAAATGTTTGTAAAACTCTATACGGAGGTGGTTCCATGATCTGATCCTGCTTTTTACTTTGAAGATCTTTAGGAATGATGGTATCATTAGGTCTAGAAGTAGTGGCATTTTATTTGTAGTTCTGGACTGGGGGGTTTCTTTATCAAAATTACTAGAGATCTTAGGGAATTCTATATGATAGGTATTTGGTTCACCACTCTTTCGCATCTCTGATTGCTGCAATTGCCCCACCTTCCCATTCACAAGAGTTGGACTTTTTTTCCTTTTGGACGCCGATGTTTTTTACAGTGTCTCCCTGAATGTTATCATTATTCATAACAGCTAATTTTCCCTTGTCATGGTTATGCACATGGCCAGCATTAGCAATAGTATTGAATTTATTATGACTAGAATTAGGAGCAATGTTAGAATACTTACATGCTCTTAGTTCATAATTAAGTTGATCTTTAAACTTATGTTGGTGCTCATGTCTTTGATTCCTTACAGCCTCTTCCATGTCCTTCGCTTGCAAACCTGTTTGAGTTATTCCATCATTGTGTAGAATTTTATCCATCGGATTAACTCCAATGTAAAACTGAGAAGAACATTCTAAATCTATTTCTTCCATTGATGCTTGTCCACTCTAATCCTTGTAATTTTTATCAGACACACAAGGTTTGATGGTTTCAACATTCCCTGTTCCTCCTCTTGGGTTCATTTTTATAGCATTCTTATANACTCCAATGTAAAACTGAGAAGAACATTCTAAATCTATTTCTTCCATTGATGCTTGTCCACTCTTATCCTTGTAATTTTTATCAGACACACAAGGTTTGATGGTTTCAACATTCCCTGTTCCTCCTCTTGGGTTCATTTTTATAGCATTCTTATATGTCACAACAGGTGAATTTTGTTTTTGAGTAAAGTTATCAGCAACATTAGTAAGTTTGATATCATAACTATTAGACATTTCTCCATTAATCCCCCCGCTATCCGCCAGTCTTCTATAGTGGTCATCAGTGAATTTAGTCTCCTTGATATGACCATCCATTCAAGTACATATTGTTGTAAGATGGACCTCATATCCTTGGGAGTAAACCCCATTGGGTATTTCATCACAATCCATGTGGGAAGAGGTTCACTTTTGGGAACGACTATCTCGTAATTCATCTGCGAACACTCCAAAAAATTGCCTTATCAGTTCTCTCAATTTCCTACGTAGAATTCCGTCATTTAGAAGTATGTTGTTGTTCGTAGATATTATAATCATCTCCGGTATCTTGATTTCTTGATTCAACCTAATGTTTTTTGGGGAAATAATTTCAAGGTTCCCTTCATCTCCACTTCTCGACTTCACACTATTCATCGGTGCCTTGTGTGGCAAATTCACGGAGTTATGCAAGGAATTGAAGGATGATTCATGGGTGGCTGAATTTGTCTTCACCAGGAGCCCCTTTTGGGACTGGTCCGACGGTCTAGAGTGTACCAACGTCGGCTAACGTGCCTTGTTATCTAGGCTGAACTAGCCGTTAGAGCGGGATGAGTTATTTGGCAGTAGGGAGCATTGGTCTTAGAGAGATAAATTATAGAGAGGTTATATTTTTATATGGTATTTTTGGTCTTTTGGGCTTAGAATTTTTGGTTTATGGTTTAGGGTTAGAGTCTGGTAATGGTTAGGGTTAGGGTTAGGGTTTTTGTTTTTTAGGTTTTTAGGTTTACGGTTTATGATTTGAGATATATTATATATTTTTTAGTGTTTTATGTTTCCTTTTTGTATTTTAGGCTTGGCATTTAGGTTTTATGGTAAGTTTAGGTTTAGGGTTAATATTAGGGTTAGGGATAGGGTTTAGGTTGTTTTTTTATATTTTATGGTTTTGGGTTAAGGATTTGAGTTTTAATATCAATGGTGTAGTGTTTAATGTTAGAGTTTTTGTATTTTGGGCTTTGGTTTTAGGATTTTGGGTTAAGTTTATCGATAGGGTTAGAGTTAGTGTTTGTGTTAGGGATAGGGTTAGGCTTGTTTAGTGTTTTTTTAATTTAACAACCCTTGGATGGGAAGGGGCTGAGGAACACCCCCAGGCCTTATTATAGATAATAGAAACAATTACAAAGAGGGGCATAAACCTTACCTTCGAACCTAGTGTGGTTCAAAGTCGACATTCAAAAGTTTAGTCCACTCATTCCCTTTTAAAAAAAGAAACCAAGAAACTAAGAACCTAAGTGGGAGGACTCCTCTCGATATATAAAAACTAGGAAATCAGGAATATTAAATAACGCAGACTCTCCCCTTACATTTTAAGAATAAACTATCCTAACCAATTTAAAGAAGCTATAACTTTAACTTATGGCTAAGTTGAAAAGGATGAAAGAACATCTTAAGAAGGTACTTTGATCTTTTTATTTAGGGAATTATTATGTTTTAGGTTTTGAGGTTTAGGATTTTTAGTTTAAATTTATGGTTTAATGTTTAATGTTCAGGTTTTTGGATTTTGGACTTGGGGTTTCATGTTAATGTTTTAGAGTCATGGTTAGTGTTAAGGTTAGGGTTAGGGTTTGGGTTAGAGTTAGGGTTAATCTTTAGGAATTTTTTAAGGTTTTGGGGTTTGTAGTTTAGTATTTGATGTTTAAAATCTATGGGTTAGTATTTGATATCATTTTTTTTGTATTTTAGACTTAGAGTTTAGGGTTCAGGTAAGGGTTAGGATTAGGGTGAGGGTGTAGGTTTTTTTTTTTGTTTTATGGTTCAGGATTTATAATTTGAATTTTAACATTATGGTTTAGTATTTAATGTTTGTGTTTTGTTATTTTAGACTTAGCGTTTCTGTTTATGGATTACGGTTAAGGATAGGGTTAGGGTTTTGGTGTTTTTTATGTTTTTAGGTTTAGAGTTTAGGATTTCAGGTTTTGATATCAATGGTTTAGTGTTTAATGTTTTAGTTTTTGTATTTTGGGCTTGACATTTATGGTTTATGATAGGGTTAGGGTTAGGCTTAATGTTATGGTTAGGATTTAGGTTGTTTTTTAGGTTTTAGGATTTAGGGTTAAGGATTTAAGTGGTAATATCGATGGCTTAAATATTAATGTTAGGGTTTTTGTATTTTGCGCTTTGGGTTAGGTTTAGGGGTTAGGGTTATGGTTAAGAATAGGGTTAGTGGAAGGGTTCGTGTTAGGGTTAGGGTTTAGGTTTTTTTTTAGCTTTTACATTTTGGGGAATAGGATTTTTCAGTTAAAATCTATGGCTTTTTTTTGGTTTCCAAGTTAAACTAAATTAAAAAAATCCCACTTCAAAAATACATCTCAATTATCATAAGATTTTGCTCAAATTAAACAAAAAATACCCAAAATCCTAATTGCAGTTTTTTACTTATGTACGAGTAGCAATAGAGTAGCACCTCCGGCTGGGCGTTGAGCTTGAACATCCTTAGGAAGATCATCCTTATGGCGTCTGAAACGCTGTGCTGGCTCCCGGACACTCCTGTCAGTATGAGAACGAACCCTAACAACCTTGGAGTGAATAGAACATGAGACACAATTTTTTATCTTCAATTAAAGTTTAGGAAGATTGTAAAATTCAAAAGCACAAGCTTCTTGAAAATCCCTCACTGCTGCTTGTTTAAGATTGTTCCTAACAAGAAACCTCTTGATGGCTTTATCGTTAGGGATGCACTTGGCGCAGTTAGAGCAACGGATGAATTTGACATGGCCACGTCCATGAATGTTACGACCTCCATTTCATCTGTTAAAAGTTATTTTTTTAGCTTTTGGTGCTGCTACTTAGCACAATGCAAACTTTAATGGCCGCAACTCTTCTTAGGATTTAGGGTTGGGGTTAGGGTTAGGGTTAGGGTTAGGGTGTAGGTTTTTTTTTGGTTTTATGGTTTTTGATTTAGCATTTGAGGTTTAAAATTATGGTTTAGTATTTAATGTTTGTGTTTTGGTATTTTAGGACAAGGGTTTCTGTGTAAGGATTATGGTTAAGGTTACGGTTGTTTTTTTTTTAGGTTTTTAGGTTTAGGTTTAGGTTTTGAGGTTTAATATCGATGGTTTAGTGTTTAATGTATTGGTTTTTTTATTTTGGGCTTGGTGTTTATGGTTTATGATATGGTTAGGGTTAGGGTTAATGTTAGGGTTAGGGTTAGGGTTAAGGTTATTTTTTAGGTTTTAGGGTATGGGGTTAAGGATTTAATTATAATATCAATTGTTTAGATATTAATGTAAGGGTTTTTGAATTTTGGCCTTTGGATTAGGGTTTAGGGTTTAGGGATAAGGTTAAGGATAGGGTTAGCGTAAGGGTTCCAGTTAGGGATAAGGCTAGGGTTAGGGTTTAGGTTTTTTTATATCTTAGGCATAGGGGTTTAGGATTTTTTGTTTAAAATCTATGATTTATTGCTTAACGTGGATTTTGTTATTTTGGTGTTTTTTTTTTTGGTTGAATTACCCTTGGAGGGGTAGGGGCTGAGCAACACCCCCAGGCCTTATAATTAATAACAAAATAAAGATACAAGGAGGGGGACATAAACCTAACCTCCAACCTAAGATTGTTTAGAGTTAATTTCCTAATAGGAAAGCAACTCCTCCCCTTAAACAAAAGATGAAACCATATACTAAGCACCTATGCAGAGGACTCCTGTCAATACAAAGTATCTAGGAAGCATAAACTAGGGAGACTCTCCCTTTACACGAAAGCCTACAAACTAAACTATTATATTCAAAGTAGCTATAATTTTAATTATAGATTAGTTGAAAAGTTATACAACCTTAATGAGGCTCAAAAATTCTCATTATCATCATTCTTCTAAAGTTTGGCATCTCCAATAAGTCGAGTTGATAGTAGGCCTTTGCTTGTTTCGGTAGTTTGTGGCTGTTGAAATATACCTGAGGAATGGAAATGTTGTGACTATGTTTTGACAATGCATCCGCTATGCCATTTGCTTTACTGAATACAAGAATGCATTTTGTAGTTGCGTACTTGATTGATTAGATGTTGCATCCTTCCAAGTTGAGTGATGATGCTCCATTGAGGGACTGCCTTCATTAAGACCCATTGCATTACTAGTTGAGAATCCAGTTCCAAAATTATGTTTCTGTATCCAAGATCAAGTGCCCAAGTTAAACCAAAGACGGCTGCCTCTATTTCAGCTTTGTTGTTTGTTCCTTCTCCAAGTGGTGTTGCGAAAGCCATCACCACTTTGCCTTGTTTGTTTCTCAAGATTCCACAAGCCCCCAACCTGCCAAGGTTTGTGAGTGCACTACCATCAGTGTTCACTTTGAGCCAGTGGTGTGCAGGTTTAAGCCACTTCACCATGCTCACATTGATGTCATTCACACACTTTTCACTCTTTTCCATTAAGTCTGTCCACATGGACGACCAGTTAACTTGAGGAAATGCAGTGTTCAACATCTTGTAGTTGTCCTTGTAGATTGCATATTTAACTCTGCTGAAGTTTGTTGCTTTACCTCCATACTTGCAGGCACATTTGTTCTTCCACAGATTCCAGCAGATGAATATTGGCGTAGCTTGTAGCAGCAGTTCGTGGGCTGCATTTCTAGGCTTTGCTGTCAACCATTGTGGTAGCAGCTGCTGCAGTGAAGAGTGGTCTGGCTGTAGGCCTGCACTACCTGCAAAAAAGTTACATACCTTTGCTACAAATTGCCTTGAATTGAATGCATGTTCTATGTTCTCCATACCTGCTCTATTAAGACAAAAAAAATAATGTGATGGCTCAATGCCAAAGTTAGTCAATCTTTTATTTGTAGGGTGTTTACCCCTTAGGGATCTCCGTAAAAGTAAACAAGATTTAAAGGGAATGTTGTTATGCCATAGCATCGATTTAAACTAATTCTTGGCTCTTTTGTTTCTGAGTTCTTCTCATGTTCAAGAACAGCTAAAACGTCCATTGTTATTGAGCTTTCACACTGGTGGATCAGGTAGTTGTTGCTGTGGAGAGATCTCTGCTACCAGGATGTTAGAGAATTGACTGGCAGGACCATGGTTTAAAAGTTATCTCCAACTACACTTCCCCTCCTACCAAAATTCACCCATAGTAGAATTAATAAATCTGTTACTATTACTGGTAAACTGAGCCAGTTGTCCACTGCCAAGCCAGTTATTCCACCATAATGAACAATTCCCAGCTTGAAGCTTCCAATGGATGTGTTGCTCAACATGCTGTCTATTCATAAGCATCTATTTCCAGGTCAGGAAATCTCCACTATCCCCTTTTTTGCAGACTTTGACAATATTTTGTTCTAAAAAATTCTCCCACAATGTCTGTTTTGTTCTGAAGATCCACCACTGTTAGAATTGAAAGAATTTATAAATATCTTGCAAGTTTCTGATTCGCACCCTGCTTCATCATAAGTGTAACTTAGATTTTTCCACGAAGCCTACTGATACTTCTTTCTATCATTTTTCAATACCGAGAAAAAATAAGCTATAAGCCCTTGGATATGCCTGAGTATTGTAGTTGGAAGTGTTACTGCAGCTAGAAGGTGGATAGGAAGAGTCTGAAGGACATGTTTCGTAAGAATTGCCTTGCCTCCATAGCTTAATTTCTTGGTTTTCCAACCTGTAATCCTGCAAACAACCTTGTTAACAAGATCAGAGAAATAGATATTCCTAGGCCAACAACCAAATAAACTCAGATGATTCACCTGAGGCCCTCTCCTTTCCATTAATAAACCATGATAATCCGGAAGTTTGTGAAGCGTCTTTACAGATCTTGACAGTACCTCAGCACCTAAAATAAATAGGGTTGTAGAAAGTGGATAACCTTGCTTGAGACCTCTACAGGAGTGAAATAAACCATATCTCTCACCATTGACAATGATTGAGTACCAATTATTAGGCATTATTCTCGACACCATATAAATAAACACCTCAGTAAATCCCATATTCCTCAGCACCATGCAAATATATGACCAAGAGATCCTGTCATAAGATTTTTGCATGTCTAGTTTAATTATGACATTGCTAGCACCATTGAGTTTTTTGATCTGGTGAATGATTTCCTGAGCTAGCATGATGTTCTCAGAAATACTTCTACCTTTAACAAACCCGGATTGATTTGTAAAGATTATGTTAGGGAGGATAGGCGTAAGTCTGCTATTCATTAGCTAAAATATTATTTTGCTAGTGATGTTACTCAGACTTATTGGCCTATACTCAGTGAGCCTTTTTTTATTATTCACTTTAGGGAGCAGCACAATACAAGAATGGGAGAAGTACTTCCGAATCATCTGTCCGCTGAAAAAGGCATGAACCACCTCCATCAGATCCTTCTTGATAATATGCCAACATTTTTTAAAGAAGTAACCATTCATACCATCAGGACCAGCTGCAGAATTAGGATTCATAGAGAAAACCACCTCTTAAAGTTCATCCATACTAGGCATAATGGTAAGCTGAGCATTTTGGTCTTGAATAATCATACTTGAAATGCATTCAAAGGTATGCTCATTGATAAGCTTTTCTTTACAATTAAATATTCCTTTGAAGTGTTCACAAGCTACCTGAGCAATGTTGTCGTCACCTTGTATCCAATGTCCATTTTCATTGTCAAATTTGTGAATAAAAAGCTTACTTCTTCTTCCCCTTATTACGGAATGGAAGTATTTAGAATTAGTATCACCATCTTTAAACCATTGGAGTTGGGATTTTTGTTTTAAAATAGTATCTTGCAGCTTGAGAAATTTGATGCACTTTGCATTAATTTCATGATGAATGCTTCTATTTGAGTCACTTTGGTTAGTTATGTAGTTTTCTTCAGCTTTATGCACTTTTTTCTCATACATCCTAACCTTTTGGAAAATATCACCAAACTCTTTCTTAGACCAAACACTAAGAAAATTTGATAGCCTTTTCATTTTTTCGTGAAATCTCCACAAGCCAATACCTGCTACTTCCTTCTTCGAACAGGTTTTAACAGTTTCCATGAAAATGAGGGTTATCCACCCAACAGTTGAGAAATTTGAAAGTAATTGGTGTTAATAGTTGTTGTGGAAACCATTTCTATGAGTAAAGGACAATGATCAGATCTGGTAGATGACAAGTGAGTTATAGCGGTTTGAGGCATCTTTTCCAACCAAGAATCATTTAGCATAGCCCTGTCAAGACTCTTCCAAATTTTGTGATTGGTACCCCTGTTGTTAGACCATGTGAATTTATGACCACTGAAACCAATGTACAAAAGGCCACAGGCTTCAATGACAACAATAAAGTTCATACTCTTCCTCATGTTTTAAGGCATCCCTTAAAGTTTTTCCTCCACAGAAGTTATAACATTGAAATCTCCAACAGTACACAAAGTGTTCTCATTCAGAGAGGCTTGCTGAATCATTTTGTCCCAAAGAGGTCTCCTTAGGTTATCTTTGCATTTAGCATAGAAAATGGTACTAGTAAATTGATATTGTAATTCATTGTGTTTTGATGGTGCAAGTGATTTGTTGTTCATCTTCACCAAGAATATTACAGTCAATATCACTATCTAAAAAACCCAAATTTTACCATTACAGTTAGTAGTAGCATTATACATGTTTAAATGGATCTTAAAGCTTTGAACATGGACGCTATCAGAGAAAGGTTCCAAAGTAGTGATAACAGATAATTGGTGAATATTTAAGAGAATTTTGAGTCTCTTCAACACCCCTGGAGTATTGATCCCTCTCACATTCCATACGATTGTACTAATCATTTGGAAGATCTAGAGGAAAAGAGCCTAGTATTAAGTCTGCCAGCTGTGACAGTATTGACATCTTGCTTCTTGAAGTGAAATTTGTCATGATTGAAACCCCTTAGAGATAAGCATTGATTTTGTGCTACCTGTTGGATCTCTTCCTCTAAGGTTTGATCACTATGTCGACTAAAGGCCTTTATAAGGGCCTCACTACTCTCATCATCCTCATCAACCTCTTCTAAGGAGTGATTATCTGCATCTATTTCATCCCCAGAATTATCTACACTATATTCATCAAAATTAGGCTCTGTATTCATCATACATAATGGTTGTCTCTTATCTTGTGGTTCAGAAGGAGGAGGAGTCATATATTGAGCCCAAAGAGGTGGTATATCCAATACATGATTATCATCAACCATAACAAATTTGTTGCATAATTCATCCCTCTTTTTCTATCCTTGATCACTGTCATTGGTCTAAAGGTTATTCTGTCTCCTTTATTCTGTTAGCTCGGCTTGTGTTTTGCTCTAGGGAGTGCTTTCCAGGGTACAAGAAACAGCCTGTTTCCCTTTATCTTTCTTTTCCTCTTTTTCAGTTTGTTGTTTTTCTTTATTATTTGCAGAATGATGTTTGACCTACTGTTTCTCTCCTTGTTGCTGCCTGTCCTTAGAAATTTTTGAGACACTTAAAGTCAAACCTAAGGTCAACCAAACCCTCATGCAGAACATGAGGCAAACTCCCCCCTCTGGTATCCCCATCCTTCAGGTTAGAGGTTTTCTCTTGACACCCCCCATCCATGCCTCCAACAACTTCTTCAGTAAAACCATCATCAACATTAATAAAATTTGGGAATTTGGGACTTGGGAGCATTGAGTCAATAACTGTAGTTTTATTTTTATTGGCTATACCAGCTTGTTGGTTTTGTAAGTTATGAGTGGTGAGGTTGTTCCTCATAGATGGGTCCTGAGTAGTCCCATTTTTTGATTGGTCTGCCTGATCAGCAGCTTGCCTGGTGTTTCCTTCTACTTTTTGGTTTCTCTCTTTTTTTTNGTGGTGAGGTTGTTCCTCATAGATGGGTCCTGAGTAGTCCCATTTTTTGATTGGTCTGCCTGATTAGCAGCTTGCCTGGTGTTTCCTTCTACTGTTTGGTTTCTCTCTTTTTTTGCGTGCATTTCAAGGTTAGAAAAAATATTTTGAGTATGAAATTTAGTTATACATGTTGTATCCTGCTCCTGTTGGTGGCTGTTACTGCTAATTTTCTTTGGAGGTGAGACATGCCTCCAAACTGCCTTGGAGGTTGTTTGATCTTGATTATTTTGTTGCCTCTTTTTCTGTGTATGCCATTGTTCCTCCTGAATTTCCTCTTAGTGATCTAGGTCTTTTGAATTAGGAATATTGCTTCATTGTTGTTTTTTTGGAGGTGAGACAGGTCTCAAAACTTGTGTTTTTTTTATTCTAAGTTCTTGCAATCAAGTCAGAGTTACCTTTGTCCTGTCCTTGAGTCTTGAACTAGCCCCCATGTTCCAGGTCCTCCTTGGATTTTCTTAGATTTTCCCATTCCTTCCTTTTCCTGATATATTCATCCCTCTTTTTAATTGTGCACTCATCTTCCATATGCCCCTGATGTTTGCAGTATATGCAGTAGTTGGGTATGCCCTCATATTCAACTTTCAACCATCTTCCTTTATTGGGGTTAGAATTTTTTAAACCCAACCAAACATAGGAAGGTCTAGCTTTGGTAAGATCCACCTGAACTTTGACTGTAGAGTTCTGCCCCTAGTTCTTTGAGAGGAAGGTGAGTCTAACAATAACACCTTACAAATTGAATCAAGAATAGTTATTAACAATACATTGTTATAGCAATGCCAAGGCAAACAAGGGATAGCCACAAAATTGGGACAATGGGTGTCTCCTCTTCAAGGATGAAGTCTCGAGTCCATGTTTGTATCCTCATCACTTGGCCTTCAGAGTTCATCTTAAGTTTTGTCGATGCAGTTTTGTAATCAAACTCATTGTCAAGGTCTATATAAGCATGCCTAGCATTGAAGTGTGTGATCTTCACACTCCCTATGAATTCAGTTTGGAGGATGAAACCTTTCCTAACTAAATCCATTTTAGGAGTTGTATTACTGAATTCGCCCACAAGTGTGCACTTACACACCTCAGCCAACTTCATATAATAATCATCCTCATCAAGAAGCACAACCAAAAATCCTTGCCTAGTTGTATGTACAGGATTATTCAAAACTATAGGGATTTAATTCGTAGCTTGATTATATCATAATCTTACAAAAAAATATTGCACAACTCTATAAGGAGCCGGCTCTGAGATTTTATCAAGCTTAGAATTATTGCAAGAATTTTTACCTTGCAGCTGATTATTTCTAGCATTGCCTTGACCATCATTATTGTCTTGCATAGTAATTTTGTCCTAAGGATTAGGCTCATACCTTGTGAAGTTGTTGGATATCTTGGGAAAATTGTTTTGGTAGTTCGTATGTGATTTGTTGGTTGGATTTGATGGATTAGGTCCAGCCTGAATGTAGTTGTTCTTAGGTTGTTCTTTTTGCCTTCTTTCTCTTCCTTGAACATGTTCAGTAGTTACTTGTCCCTTTTTACATTGTGTTGTCCATTCTTCCCATTCTGAATTTCGATGCCTGCTTGCTCAACTTGTTGACTTGACTGTTGTTGGTTTTGTAGTTTTCCATTGCCAGGTTCCTCACCTTATTTATTCATGCTTGATGTGTCTTGTTAATAACCTGCAACAAAAATAGGAGTTAGATGCGAGAGATTCCTGTAAGACGAGTGTCTTTAGCCTGAGAAAAAGTATTGTTTGACAAGCTTCCATGGATTCCGACGTTTTGACTTCTATTTTTACCGGAGTTATCCTCGCTGACAATTCCACCATCCCTTTAACCTAAAAATCCGGTTAGATGAGCGCCATAACTGGGGGAACAAACCCCAATGATCGAATCCTTACGAAGTTGACTTGAAATCAATCGAATTCGAGTGCACGACTCAAGCGACGCACTCGCAGATTCTTCAAGATTCGCCTCTCAATTTTGACTGATTACGACGATAGAATTAGCTGATTTTTTGATATATAGTGGGTCTTGATGATTAGTATTCACTTCCATCATCCTTTCTTCTCGATTCCCCCTAGAAAATCCTTGGGAAATATTTTATCGTTCTCTATCAAACTCCTCTTCCATCGGAGTGTTCATCGCAACTTTGAACTGCGATTCGGAAGAGTTTGGAGGTTGATCTTGGAGCGTGTTACCCTGGAATTTGTTACCCTTGTCAAGCCGTTCTTTATGTCTTTGGTCCGGCGGTGTTTGACCGGCAATCGGCGGCGCGCGTGTGTGAGTGTTCGCCAGGTGTTGTAGACAGAGGAGAGAGCGACCATTAGAGAGAGAAAATTTCGGATTTGGGTGGTATACTTTTTTGTATTTTGGGCTTATGGTTTCGGGTTAATGGGTTAGGGTTAGTGTTAGAGTTAAGGTTAGGGATAGGGTTTGGGTAAGGCTTAGGATTAGGGTTAGCGTTTAGTTTTCTTTAGGTATTAGGGTTTGTAGTTTAGGATTTGAATTTTAATATCTATGAGTTAATGTTTATTTTTTGGGTGTTCACATTTTGTATTTAGGGTTTTTCTTGTGTCTTTTTTTTGGGGACTTAGGGTCTAGCGTTTTCGATTTAGGGTAAGGGTTACGATTATAGTTAGGGCATATGTTTTTTTAGGTTTTATTGTCTGGCGTTTAGCATTTGTTGTTTAAAATCTATGGTTTAGTATTTAATGTTTGGGTTTTGGTATTTTTTGGCTTAGGGTTTTGGTTTTATGCATCACGGATAGGGTCATGGTTATGGTTAGGGTTAGTGTAAGGATTTTTTTTTTTAGGTTTTTTGGTTCAAGGCTTAGGATTTGAGGTTTAATATCAATGCTTTAGTGATTAATGTTTTAAATTTTACATTTTGTGCTTGACGTTAGAATTAGGGTTAGGGTTAATGTTAGGGTAGGCGTAGGGTTTAGGTTGTTTTTTAAGATTAGGGTTTGGGTTAAGGATTTAAGTTGTAATATGATAGTTTAGAGTTTAATGTATGGGTTTTATTATTTTGGGCTTTGGGTTAAAAGTTTAGGGTTTAGGATTAGTGTTAAGGATAGGTTTAGGGAAAGGGTTTGTTTTAGGGATAAGGTTAGGGGTTTTTTCGGTTTTATTTTTTGGGATATAGGATTTTTTGTTGAAAATCTATGGTTTGGTGTTTAATATATCGTTTTTGGTATTTTGGGATTGGATTTTCAGGTTCATTATTTAGGGTTAGGATTAGGGTTAAGGTCAGGGTTAGGGTTTGGGTTAGGGTTAAGGTTAGGGTATAGCTTTTTTTAGGTTTTATAGTTTGTGGTTAAGAATTTGAGGTTTAAAATCGACGATTTAGTGTTTAATAATTGGTTTTTCATATTTTGTGCTCGGGGCTTTTTTTATGATTTCTTTTTTTGGGACTTAGGGTCTAGGGTTTTGGGTTTAGGTTAGGATTACAATTAGAGTTAGGGTGTATGTGTTTTTTAGGTTTTATGGTTCAGGGTTTAGCATTTGTTGTTGAAAATGTATGGTTTAGTATTTAATGTTTGGGTTTTGGTATTTTGGGCATTTTTTATTTTACTGTTAATACCCTTAGAAGTGTAGCGGCTTAATTTAACCCCCAGGCCTTACCATTTCACAAAAATTATATACAAGGAGGGGGGCTTAAACCTTACCTCTAGACTATGATTGTTGGTTACTCCTCACCTTACAATATGATGATTCTAAAATTCTACATACCTAGAAGAGAGGACTCTTCTCTATACATAGCATGTAGGAAAAATAAACTAGGGAGACTCTCCCTTTACCAGCTAAAAAAGACAATTTAATTAAACTTTTTCAAGAAGCTATATTATATTATAGCTTAGTTGAAAATCTATTAGATTATTCAAGGGGGTTCTTTGATCTTCTTTGTATTTGCTTTAGAACTGTGGACGGGGGAGTGATAGCTGAAATTAAATTAATTGGTAGTGCTTGAACGACTTGTTTAATCAACACAGCTCTGCCACCATATTTTAATTGTTTGGACTCCCACCCTGTGATCCTGCAAATTACTTTAGATACAATGTCAGAGAAGTAAGAAATCCTTGGCCTACTCTCACTACACCATTTTAGGTCTACGGCAACACTAAATCTTGACAACTCTTACAAAGTGTTGCCTAATATACTTTTGGGAACACTTTTAAAGTGTAGCCAATGATTTTGACTTTTAGCTACATTAATTTTAGCAACACTTCTAAAGTATACTCTTTAATGGGATAAACTACACTTTATAAGTGTTGTTATAGTTGGCAACAACTATTTACATGAATGGCCACACTATTAAAGTGTGTTATTTTTATAATTGAAAATACAACACATTAAAAATGTGGCCTTAGTGTTTTCACCAAAATTTTATATTCCCTCCAACATTTTAACATTAAAGTTTGATCTCCCTCCCATTTTTATTTGGCCAAAAAATAAAACATTAAATAAAAATTAAAAAGAATAAAAAGAAATAAAAAAGGCAACATTTCCTTATACTTCAGCTGAAGCTTTAATTTTCAGCTGACGAACACCATTTGCATGAATTGAAGAAGGATCGAAGAACGGAAGAAATCAATTTGTACTACAATTGTCGTCACATTTCTGTCAAACTCAACTGAAGAACACAATTTTTAGTTGAAGAATCGAAGAGCACTGCGATTTCTCTTAACATGAACAGAAGAAGACGATTTTCCTCTCAGCTTCGTTGTTCAAGATTGGAGAGCTGAAGAAGACGATTTTCTTCAAAGATTTCTGGGTAAACTGCTATTCCATCAGATTTCCTTTTGAAAATTGAAAGAAAATGCTTCACAAATCAACTTGCCTCATGTCTTAAAGTTTTAGGTTGTTGGAATAGAGTTTATCAGGTAAGGGATTTTACCTTCAAAAGTCTAAATATATGTTTAAGATTTTGATATTCTTGTGTGTCAGTCAAAAATTTAAGTTAGGGTTTTTATGTTCTTTTGGTGTTTATACGAATTTTGTTGATTTGGGAGTTTAGTTTATAGTTGTATTACGTATAAATGGGCATATTATCTTTGACTCACTAGTTTTTCTCTTGAATGTTGAAAATGAAAGCTGAAGCTAAGTCGCCTTTATATGAAGATTTGAGTAGTATCTAAGTAGTCTTTCTTCGAAGAACTAAATTGTTGAAGCTTGCGATACCTACGATATTTTTTCCCTAATATAGATTTCGTCAAGTGTAAGTAGCTACTCTACATGAATTTCAAAAGTATTTAATGTCTGTTTTAATGTCACTGTTTTTTTGTCTTCCTGAGTTCATAGTTTGATCACCTTAAGCTTGGTTTGTTCCTTTGTTAACCTCTGTTTTAAAGGTTCCGATACAAGCTGAAGAACTAAAGGTTCGAAGTGAAGAGAGGTGAAGATAGTTGAAGAAGTAGTTCTCTTTTCTGATACAAGCTAAAGATTCGATGAACTGAGCTGAAGAGTTGAACGATTCCTTGAAGAGTAAGAACGATTCCTTTAAGAGTAAGAACGATTCTGTTTTCTGAAACTTATTTGATTTTTAGCTGAAGTGTTTGATTTTTAGCTGAAGTTGTACTTCTAAAACAGTCTTCTTGTTAGCTGAAGTGTTTGGTTTTTTGTTTTGTGTATAGAAGAAATGAATATTGTTGGGTTGTTGACATAATGATGAACTGAAGCTAATTAGTCTCTCCGTCACACTTTTCTCTCAAGTGTCTCACTGAAGAACACGATTTCAAAGAGATTTTGTTCAATTTGGGTTTATCAGGTATCATTTTGAAATTCTAAATTTTAACTTTATGGTTTTTATATTCTTGTGTTTTTATGCAATTTATAAGGAGTGTGACTTGTATTTTAGTTTCATCAGTCGATTTTTGGAGTGTAGCTCGTAAACATTTAGATTTTTCCTTTACTTTTAATGTTAATTTCTGTAGATGCTTAAGATTTTCCTTCTTCTTATTCTGATTGCTAAACTGTTGCTTGTCCATTTTAAGATCTTTCTTGCTATAATGTTTGTTTTAATCTGTGGTCACTGCTTTTTTTACTGTGCTCGCCTTAATCTTTGTTTGTTCATTTGTTAATCACAATGATTTTGTCTTGTCTCTGTTTGCTCGAACAATTTTTTTTGTTTTCGACTGTATGTCTTGAAGAGTGAAGAAGTCATTTTGTTGTTTGTCTAGTGCATTTTAAAGTATAGATAGTAACTTTAGCTAATTCAGTCGTTTTTGCCATAATTATAGATAGTAACTCTATTTGCTGGAAATCTGTCAAAATGCGGCTGGGACGACGGACCTCGTGATGGGAAGTCGTGGTCATGACGGGCCGTCGTGGACCTCCCGATGGGCCGTCGTAGTCATGACGCGCCGTCTTGGTCATGACGAGCCGTGGTCATGACGGGTTGTCGTGGTCGTGATGGGCCGTCGTGGTCATGACGGGCCGTCGTGGACTCCGTCGTCCCATACTTGCAAGTTTCTTCTGCTGCTCACTTCACTACCCTCGACGGCAGGTATGAAGGATCGTTACGAGCACAACGGTCCGTCGAGGGTCTCCGTTCCAAAATACTTGAACTCTTGGAATATGGGTACTGGGGTTACTTCTATGATCTTCATGACGAACCTGCAGGACGGACCGTCATGGCTACGACGGTCCGTTACGCTTTCCGTAACCCCACACTTGGCATTTGTATAGAACATTATAGCATGCTATAGGTCTGTACTAGCTTGCAAACTGGTCTGCCTAAACCTCTGCAAACAAACATTGGCATGGTATGGAATCTGCAATCTGCAGATTTGTTGTTAATGTTTTCTGTAACTACTGCTTCTTTATATAAATATTTCTGTCAGTAAAGTCTATTTTCTTTCATATTATATAGAATATCCATGTTATAACCATAACTTTTTACATCCTAGTAGAAGGCATGCTTCCATAACTACAAACAAATAAACAAATAATTATTAGGAGAATCTAATTGTTTGTGTCTCCTCATTAATTCCTTTTTTCTTTAGTGTGCGTGTTAGTTTGCGTGCATCATGGTTATTGTATAACACAAAATATTTTATATTGTTTCTTATGAAGTTTGAACCCTAATGCAATTATTCATTGTTGTTGAACTCATTTGGAATTCTAGACACCTAAGGGAAGAGCATCTACTTTGAACATTAAAAGACAAGTAGGCATCTACTTTGAACATCAAAAGATGCAGTCTAATTTTCTGTAACTGTTGGATTTCATGCCTCTCTATTGTTGCAATTTGAACTTCTTACCTCTTCTATATAACTGCCAATATCTTATTTGTGTAGGAAAATTGAGGTGATCAAATTTGAAGTGGATGATGAAGAGTTTTTGAACTATTGTAAAAGTTTAAATACATATTTGATTTATTGTGTACACATTTAGAATATTGATGTATAAGTATGGGTATGTACACAACACATACTATCTTTTGGTTGTACATGAAATATTTCTCGAAGTTTATTTGAAATATATAGCTTCAATTTAATGATTAAGTAGTTTATTTTGTGTTTTAGGTCACTTGTATGTATGAAAATATATTATATATATTTGTGCTACATGAGATATAAAATCAACACTTTATAAGTGTTGGTATAGATGAGATATAAAGTAACAATTTATAAGTGTTGCTATAGCTGACATATAAAGTAACACTTTATAAGTGTTGCAATAGATGAGATATAAAGTTACACTTTATAAATGTTGCAATAGATGACCAATAAAAGGCAACACTTTTTAAGTGTGACCAGTAAATCAGAAAAGGCAACGCTTTTAAGTGTAGTCTAACAAAAAATAGTGTTGCTAATGCACATCTTCAAAGCGTGCCCTTATACCTATTTGGCTACGCTTTATAAGTGTAGCCAAAGATGGAAACATTTAAAAAGTGTTGCCTAATTTCAAAGGTTACGCTTCTTTTGGGCAGCCCCTAAAAAGTGTTGATGAATGTCCAAAAGTGTAGCCTTTTATCAAAGGCCACACTTTTTTCTAGTTTAGGCTACACTTACGTGGTGTTGCTGTAGGCCGAAAATGGTGTAGTGTCTTAAAGAGTGGGCATCCCAGTTAGGTGATAATACCTTGCTTATTCTTGAACCTGGTGATTCTTTTAATTTTTTCTTTTGTGCTATCAAAAACATTTTGATGTACCATCAAATGAATTTACTCACAACTTGCCTTTTTATCCTCCTATGTTTAGAGAGTTTGCATGATGAGTTCTAGAGTTTAGGATCTTCCTGAAGTAAACATGATAGTATCATCTTCAAAACTGAAGTGATTTACCTGGGTGCCCTTTCATTCCATTAATAAACCATGGTAATCATGGTGATTATGCAATAAATTTAATGATCTTGAAAGCATTTCTGCACCTAAAATAAATACGGCAGGGGAAAGAGGATAACCTTGCTTGAGGCCCCTACATGACAGGAAAAAAAACAAATCTGTTTCCATTAATTATGATGGAGTACCAATTATTTCCCATGATTCTCCACACCATGTCTATGAAGATCTCCTTCAAACCCGTCATCCTTAAAACTAGACATATATAGGACCAATATACTCTGTCATAGGCCTTAGCTATACCAGCTTAATAATGACATTACTACCTATGTTTGGCTTTTTAATCTGATGGATGATTTCCTGTGCCAACATGATATTTTTAGTTATACTTCTCCCCTTCACAAAACAAAACTGATTGAGAGAGACAAAACTTTATAGAATAGGACTAAATCTTTTACTTAATAGTTTGGATATATGATTTTGCTAATGAAGTTACTCGGGCTAATAGGCATGAATTCTTTCATTTTATTAGTATTGCTCGCCTTGGGGAAGTATAATGCAAGAATGATAAAAGTACTTAGGGATATCTTGGCCACTGAAAAATTCCAAAATCACTCCCATAAGATCCTGATTGATAATGTGCCAACATTTTTGGAAAAAATACCCATTCATACAATCAGACTCTGCTGCAGATTGGGGGTTCATTTAGAAAACCACCTCATGTAGTTCAACCATAGTTGTATGAGATATAAGCCAGTCATTTTGCTCCAAATTAACCATTATAGGAGGCAACCAAGGTGATCCTCATTTGTAATTTTTTTTTGCCCTTTAAACATCTGTTGAAAATACTTACAACCAATCTTACCAATGTTTTCATCTCCTTGAATCCATTGTTGATTTTCTTGGATTCTATGAATGAGCATTCTCCTTCTTCTACCCCTTATCAAGGAATGGAAAAATTTAGAATTTATATCCCCCTCTTAGAACTATTGTAGCTGAGATTTTTGTTTCATAATGGAGTCCTCCACTTGAGATATCTAATATAATTGTCATTAAGTTCATGTAGAATCTACCTGTTGGTATCACAATTATTTTGAATCCGGTTTTCCTCTGTTTCATTAATATTATCTTCAAACTCTCTAACATTAAAGAAAATATCCCCATATTCCATTGTTGACCATGTACATAGAGTGTTAGGGAGTCTTTTCAATTTTTGGTGGACTTTCCACATGTTATTACGTGTCACCTCTCTCTTCCAACGAGAGGATTTTTGAAGTACTTAGTATTACCCTACTCATTACTAACTATTTCATATAAAAGTGGACAATGATCAATAATGGTGGTTTTTGGCATCTGTTCCAGCCAAATACCTTTTATAAGCCCTCTCTCAAGTCTTTTCCATATTCTTTGACTGATGCCTCTATTATTGGTAAAAGTGTATCTTAGGCCACTAAAACCAATATCCATCAATCAACAAGATTCGATGAGGCCAATAGAATATAATATTTTCCTTATATTATATGGAATACCCCCTAGTTTTTCTTCAGTAGAGGTTTTAACATTATAGTCTTCCACTAAACACCAAGGATTGTCCTCTATCTAAGCTTGTTGACGCATTCTATTTCATAGAGGTCTTCTAAGGTAGTCTCTACATTTTGCATAGACAAAATTCTTGGTGAACTGTTTGTGTAGATCATTGTGATTAAAATCACAAGTAATTTTCTTCTCATCCTGATCCTTAACAACACTATCAACATCTCCATTCCAAAAAATCCATATTTTACCTTTGCAGTTTGTCACTATATTGGCCATGTCTAGTTGGTTTTTGAAGTTCATCACATTAGCCCTATCTGCAAAAGGCTCTAGGATGGAAATAATAGCTAAATGATGCATTTTCTTAAGAATTTTTATTCTTTCCATGACTCCCTGAGTATTTATTCCCCTCACATTCCATATGATTATACTAATAAATGGGAAACTCTAGAGGAAAATCATCTTGTGCTTGGCCAGCCAGAAATGACAGTTTTGATGTCCTGGTTTTTGAAATAATTTTTTTCATGTTTCAATTCTCATTGAGATAAACCTTTACTTTGACTAGCTGGTTTAATCTCATCATCCATGTCCTTATCATTTTGAGGACTAAATACTCTTATCAAGGAATCACTAGTCTCATCATCCTCGTAAGGTCGTGAGCATATATTTTATTCTAGTCCAGTTAATCTTTTGAATTGATAACTTCATATTCATCTATCAAGGGAACAATAATAACTTTGCATAGTGATTGTTCCTTATATTGTGTTGTCCATGGAGGTGGATTTAGGATTGTTGTGTGGTCCGAAATGTGTCCCCCTTGATTAGCCATCTCGTCACCAACTTTTCTTTTATCCTCCCTCCTTTCTTATTGGTTTTCCTAACCTATATCCTGTTGTTTGGCCAATTTTCTCTTGGCAGCATCCCTTTTGGTTTACAAGGTTTGTTTTTGCTTTGAGGAGTATTTTATAGAGAATTGTTGTCCATCTCCTTTTCCTTGATTTCCCTGTTTTGAGTCATCCTGTCATCAACTTCCTTATTTTTTTCCTTTGTCAGTGTCTTTCTTCCTTGTGAGTCTGTTTTCACTATGTTGTTCTTTTCCTTTGTTTGTTGTGTACCTTCATTTGTTGTTTTTGTTATTTTTTCCCACTATTTTTATCTCTATGTTTTGTGTTTTGCTCAGTATATTCCTTTTCATGCCCTTCAAGAGATAGGTTCCCCCCTTTGGATACCCCTTCCTGCAGATTAGAAGTGTTCTCCAGACATATCGCTTCCATACCTCCATCAGCTACAACCAACCTATTCCTATTTATTTGCAGTTCATTAGAGACATATTTTTCAGCTATGCCAAATGTTTTGTTGTTTGTTCCCTCTTTTTGATGTTTCATTTGTTGTAGCTTTGGTTTGTTTCTCTGTTGATTCTTGCTCTGATTTCCCTGTCTTCTGTTATCCTCCTGATTTGTTTCCTGTTTAGCACACTACAACATTTTATGTCTCCAACCACCCTAGAGAAGTGTGGCCTAAACTATGAAAAAGTGTGGCCTTTGATAAAAGGTAACACTTTTTGACTTTAAGTCACACTTTTTCAGGTCTGGCCGAAAGCAGCGAAATCTTAGAGTTTAGGCGACGCTTTACAAGCGTAGCCTTATCATCTACGCTTAAAAGCGTAGCCAAAAGGAAAATAGGCCACGCTTTGTACCTACGCTTAGAAGTGTTGCCATATGAGTAACACTTTTAAGCGTAGCCTAAAATTTAAAAAGGCCACACTTTGTAGCTACACTGAAAAGTGTTGCCTTATCAGCTACACTTTAAAGCGTAGCCTAAAAGGAAAAAAGCCACGCTTTTGCTGCTACGTTTAAAAGTGTTGCCTTATCAGCTACACTTTGAAGCGTGGCCTTTGCTACCATATTGCCCACACTTATCAAGTGTTGGCATTTCAATCTAATGTATGACAACACTTTGAAGTGTTGTCCTTGCTCAAGTGCATACACAATTTACAGTCCTATGCAACAATTTCTAATTAAAATACTCCAATATTATATTGCAATAAATAATTTCTAGCGCTAATAAGTAATTCAAATTTATAGATTTCCCATAAAGTCCTTCAAAAAATAGTATGTGTTGTGTACACATACCCATACTTATACATCAATATTCTAAATGTGTACACATAAATCAAATATGTATTTAAACTTTAACAATAGTTCAAAAATTCTTCATCATCCACTTCAAATTTGATCACCTCCATTTCCCTACACAAATAAGATATTGGCAGTTATATAGAAGAGGTAAGAAGTTCAGATTGCAACAATATAAAGAGGCAAGAAATCCAGCAGTTACAGAAAATTAGATTGCATCTTTTGATGTTCAGAGTAGATGCCTACTTGTGTTTTGATGTTCAAAGTAGATGATCTTCCCTTAGGTGTCTAGAATTCCAAATGAGTTCAACAACATGAATAATTGCATTAGGGTTCAAACTTCATAAGAAACAATATAAAATATTTGGTGTTATACAATAACCATGATGCACGCAAACTAACACGAACACTAAAAAAAGGAATTAATGAGGAGACACAAACAATTAGATTCTCCTATAATTATTTGTTTATTTGTTTGTAGTTATTGAAGCATGCCTTCTACTAGGATGTCAAAAGTTATAGTAATAACATGGAGATTCTAAATAATAAGAAAGAAAATAGACTTTACTGACATAAATATTTATATATAGAAGCTCAAAAGGATAGTGAAAACATTAATAAAAGTTACAGATTGCAGCAGTTATGGTAATAACATGGATATTCTACAGATTGCAGCAGCAGTTACAGAAAATATTAACAACAATTCTGCAAAATTCCACACCATGCCAAGTTGCAGCAGTTACAGAATGCAGATTGCAGATTGCAGATTCCACACCATGCCAAATATTATTTGCAGAGAGGCTTAGACAGACCAGTTTGCAAGCTAGTACAGACCTATAGCATGCTGTAATGTTCTATACAGATGCCTAAAAAACAGTGAAACAAAAGAAGCAAAAGCTTAGCTCAATTTAAACCAAATACATTAACAACAACTGAAGAGAGAAAAGTCCAGATTGTAGATTACAGCAGCAGCAAAAATTAAAGAAAATTAGATTAGTTTCCTTGTGTAGTTAATATGTTCTACACGAGGCAACAAGGAAACTAAATCTGACATAGCAAAACTACACTTCAACCATACCAAACAAGCAAGATGAACACTGGTCAAGAGAAACAAAACCTTAGCTCAATTCAAACCAAAGCCACTAACAATATTTCACCACCATTCAATAATATTAAAAACCATATCGAGAATATGTAACAAGTTCAGAGTTACTTCATACTCATCAGAGCGAGTCAAAAAGTAAACTAAATCTGACATAGAAAAACTACACTTCAACCATACCAAACAAGCAAGATGAACAGTGGCCAAGAGAAACAAAACCTTAGCTCAATTCAACCCAAAGCCACTAACAATATTTCACCACCATTCAATAATATTAAAAACCATATCGAGAATATGTAACAAGTTCAGAGTTACTTCATACTCATCAGAGCGAGTCAAAAAGTAAACTAAATCTGACATAGCAAAACTACACTTCAACCATCCCAAACAAGCAAGATGAACACTGGTCAAGAGAAACAAAACCTTAGCTCAATTCAACCCAAAGCCACTAACAATATTTCACCACCATTCAATAATATTAAAAACCATATCGAGAATATGTAACAAGTTCAGAGTTACTTCATACTCATCAGAGCGAGTCAAAAAGTAAACTAAATCTGACATAGCAAAACTACACTTCAACCATCCCAAACAAGCAAGATGAACACTGGTCAAGAGAAACAAAACCTTAGCTCAATTCAACCCAAAGCCACTAACAATATTTCACCACCATTCAATAATATTAAAAACCATATCGAGAATATGTAACAAGTTCAGAGTTACTTCATACTCATCAGAGCGAGTCAAAAAGTAAACTAAATCTGACATAGCAAAACTACACTTCAACCATCCCAAACAAGCAAGATGAACACTGGTCAAGAGAAACAAAACCTTAGCTCAATTCAACCCAAAGCCACTAACAATATTTCACCACCATTCAATAATATTAAAAACCATATCGAGAATATGTAACAAGTTCAGAGTTACTTCATACTCATCAGAGCGAGTCAAAAAGTAAACTAAATCTGACATAGCAAAACTACACTTCAACCATCCCAAACAAGCAAGATGAACACTGGTCAAGAGAAACAAAACCTTAGCTCAATTCAACCCAAAGCCACTAACAATATTTCACCACCATTCAATAATATTAAAAACCATATCGAGAATATGTAACAAGTTCAGAGTTACTTCATACTCATCAGAGCGAGTCAAAAAGTAAACTAAATCTGACATAGCAAAACTACACTTCAACCATCCCAAACAAGCAAGATGAACACTGGTCAAGAGAAACAAAACCTTAGCTCAATTCAACCCAAAGCCACTAACAATATTTCACCACCATTCAATAATATTAAAAACCATATCGAGAATATGTAACAAGTTCAGAGTTACTTCATACTCATCAGAGCGAGTCAAAAAGTAAACTAAATCTGACATAGCAAAACTACACTTCAACCATCCCAAACAAGCAAGATGAACACTGGTCAAGAGAAACAAAACCTTAGCTCAATTCAACCCAAAGCCACTAACAATATTTCACCACCATTCAATAATATTAAAAACCATATCGAGAATATGTAACAAGTTCAGAGTTACTTCATACTCATCAGAGCGAGTCAAAAAGTAAACTAAATCTGACATAGCAAAACTACACTTCAACCATCCCAAACAAGCAAGATGAACACTGGTCAAGAGAAACAAAACCTTAGCTCAATTCAACCCAAAGCCACTAACAATATTTCACCACCATTCAATAATATTAAAAACCATATCGAGAATATGTAACAAGTTCAGAGTTACTTCATACTCATCAGAGCGAGTCAAAAAGTAAACTAAATCTGACATAGCAAAACTACACTTCAACCATCCCAAACAAGCAAGATGAACACTGGTCAAGAGAAACAAAACCTTAGCTCAATTCAACCCAAAGCCACTAACAATATTTCACCACCATTCAATAATATTAAAAACCATATCGAGAATATGTAACAAGTTCAGAGTTACTTCATACTCATCAGAGCGAGTCAAAAAGTAAACTAAATCTGACATAGAAAAACTACACTTCAACCATACCAAACAAGCAAGATGAACAGTGGCCAAGAGAAACAAAACCTCAGCTCAATTCAAACCAATGCCACTAACAATAACTAAAGAAAGAAAACTCAGTCGTATTTAGAGTGTTTCGCCACCATTCAATAATATTCAAAACCATATCGAGAATATGTAACAAGTTCAGAGTTACTTCATACTCATCAGAGCGAGGCAAAAAGGAAACAAAATCTGACATACTACACTTCAACCATACCAAACAAGCAAGATGAACAGTGGTCAAGAGAAACAAAACCTTAGCTCAATTCAAACCAAAGCCACTAACAATAACTAAAGAAAGAAAACTCAGTCGTATTTAGAGTGTTCGCTACCATTCAATAATATTCAAAACCATATCGAGAATATGTAACAAGTTCAGAGTTACTTCATACTCATCAGAGCGAGGCAAAAAGTAACCAAATTTTAATTGAGATCATCATATATGCATGTTAATTCACTTATTCCAAGTATCCAGAGAGGAACCTAATTCACTAGGATATAACTTGATAGCTGTCAACTAATCACATACCTCTACAGCCTGGAAGGACCTCTTTTTCTACTTTGACGCGAATTTTGACATCATTGGAGGATCCCTGTCAGACTACAACATATTTCAAGCTACTTTGAATGATTCAAACAAGAAGTTAATCAATGACAATTATAAACAAGAAGACTTTCTGAGAAACATAGAGGACTAATTTGAAAAAGTACTAAATACCTTTTGAAGGATCAGATCATGAGTTGACCCGGAAGATTGCAGAGGATTTTGGCCTTTTACAGCTTGTGCACTACCCGCATCAATTGGTGAAGCAATGTTAGATACAACACCCCCTTGCATACCTCGAACATTCAATCCAGGGTTGTTTTGAAGTAATTGACTAAAAAAATGTCGCATTTCTTCTCTCATTTCTTCCCTTATTTCCTCTCTGATTTCATTCATTTATTCTTTCAGAGAAGTTATTTCATTAGCATGTTTTTGTTTTAGCTTGGTATCGTCGTCATCTTTCTTCAAAGAACTTGCTGTCACAGATCTACCATAGCACCTAAGTCAACCAGGCTGCTCCTTACCAAACACTGCCGTAAAAGCATCATCTGCAGTTTCCCCGGAATTTTGGCGATTCTGAAGTTCAGCCTATTGAATAAAATTGAAATTAATATTATATCCAAGTAATTCTAATTTTCTCTAGCTTAAATGAGTTTATGGTTCATTAAGTTAACTTCAATTGACATCCCTTCAAGCCTATTAAAATAACTTATCACCCTCCAAACGATGTAAATTTTTTAAAACCTCAATTAAATTCATCATTAATACACATTAAAAAAACTTACTATTGCAATTTGAGTATCGGCCTGAAGTTCCTTTCCCGTTTTTGTACGAGCTGCAATAAACATTTCAGACTTTGATGGTTCCTCATTGTTTTATTTGGTTGCATGCTACAAATTATATTAAAAGATATTTAAAAACGTATCATTCTATTGGAGGAATACAAATGGATTAAATGTATATGGCCGAAGATGCTAAGTATTCCCAATGCCACGCGTACTGTTGCAAAACTAATAGGTCCCATTCGATGCCTCCATTTTTGCTTTTTCCTGTTTTGAGAATAAATCTCACACATGGCCTATAATTATACAAAAAGAGATGTTGGAATTAATAAATAAAACACAAATAGAATCGATATAATCCAAAATAATTTGAACAATAGAAATGTACTATTTTAGCCTTACTTGAAAAGTTGGGTATTTCCAATACTCGATCAATTGACGGAATTCATCTTCTGCAATGTCACTAAGACATTTTGCTAGCATGTCCTCAATGGTACTATTTTTATCAAATTATCTCTCTTTAATTTTTTGCTTGTATAGCTTCCAAGCATCACAAAAGCCAGTTATCACCCACGCTTTTCCTTCTATTGGAATTATGAATTTGGACTATTTGAAATAAAATATAGTTAGCTTCAATATGTAAAAAAAAACAATAAATATGCAATTTAAAAATTAATTGTTCTTACATTGATATATTCCCCATGCGCTTTTTAGTATCTTCTGGCACCGCATGCCAACTAGTGTACATCAAGTTTATGAACCTAGGATTCCTTGAAAATGTTCCTATAAAGTTGGTAAATTCGGACACTATCTTACCAGTTGGTCCCACTGCTTGCCCTTTATCAAATGTCACCTCCTTTCTTTCTTCCAAATTTCTTGCGTGAATATCTTTACATGTTGTTTTTCCTCAGACTTTTTTCGCCTCCAATATTTCTTGATTTATGTAACAGTAAGTAAATAAGAAATGTCTTTTATATAATTAATAAATCTTATAACGCTTGATACATACCTTCCGTACTACAATCAATGCCAATTTCCTCGTCTATAGCACACTTATCCCTGTTGATTTCTTCTTGATCCACAAGATCATCAGCTACTGTGTGTTTTTCTGTTTTTGTTCCATCGCCTATGATCGACTTCCTCTTTACCTGCTTGCAGTTTTGTAGATCATTAATATCATGTTCTTTCTGTAGCCGTTGTTCTGCTAGAAACTGATCAAGACTTGTGGCCGGTATGACAGACATCCTCTTCACCTGTTTGAAGTTTAATTGATCTTGAATACCATGTTGTACCTCTGAATTACCAACTGTTTCCCCAGTCACATACACTGAATCAGTTTCACCTTGCTTTGATGACATTTGGAACCTAAAGTTTTGCATACGAAGTTTAATTCTTTTCTCTACAATGGACTCTCCAGATTGAAATAATCTCTTCTTAGTTTGTAGAATTAAATCCTCAGAATTCTTTCTTTTATGCTCTATTGGTACATGCTCTTTCTTAGCTTTATCATTGCGTTCGTTAGCGAGTTGTTCTCTCTTAATCTTGAACTGTTTAGCCAATTCAGTACTTGATCAATATTGCATATCAAAGTTCAGATTCTTCAATGGGCTTTGAGCTTTGTTCGGATTTGAACCCTTGTTCTTTAGTGTTGCTGATTGACTCATTATTTCCGCCTTCTTTTAATATCTTTATTTTCTTTACCATTAGTAACTTAACCTACAAAACAATAATAATGTTATTGTTAAATAGAAAAAGCAAACCTGCAAATAGAAGAGGACTGATTTCACTGTGCTAATTAGAACGAGTTGTGAACCAATCTTTAGCTTCCAGAAAATTAAGGGAGTAGTACATAAGGAGGACTGATTTCACTGTGTTGCCTTCACTTCCTTGACTGTGTTGCCTGTAATGTCCAATGCCTAATAGTAATAGGAAAAAATAAGAATTTAGATGACAACAACAATCGACATTTACTAATCAGAATGTAATTTGATAAATGTAACATGCATACTCCAGATATTACTAACCTTAGTTATACAAGTTGTGCCAACATACAGTCAAATAAAATAAAAGTAAGCTAGAGTTACAGCTTCATCAACAAAACAATAATTACATAAATTAAAGAAGTCAACATAAATTATCGACCAACAACAACCAGACACATAAACAAAGCCAACATTATACATAGACATCTTAAGGTGTTTGTACAAAAAAAGTTAAATAACAAAAAAATGTGAGTTAGCACTATATGTTCATCATAAAAATAAGAATACTCATGGTGTACTGTCATTTTCAAACTCGTCTTCAGATTCATCAGAATCATCTTCATAATCATCTTCATACTCATTTTAAAACTCGTATTCACACTCTTCTTCAGATTCATCTTCAAACTCTTCTTCAGACTCATCTTAAAACTCCTTTTCATACTCGACCTCAAGTTGTTGAGTATCAAATTCCTCCGAAGGCACATCAATAATAGTTTCTGGTATATAAGTCCTTAATAAGGAAACTTCACCATCATCTTCTAGTATGGATTGTCCCATCAAGTGTTCAGACAACTCATTTTCATAATTTTGTGGGAGATCAGATTAAAATTCATCACTCATGTTAAACAAGTCTCTTGGCACAGTCTTCATAATATAATGTCTATCTTGATCATATGGATCTTGCTCATAGAAGCATTGATGTACTTAATATGCAAGCACAAAAGGCTCTTCCAGAGAGCATCTCTTGTTAAAATAGACATAAGTTAGGCCATACATGTCTTTCTTAACCTCATACTAATCACACTTAAAGAGAACAACCATAAAAAGACAATAATAGTCTAACTCAACTATATCAACTATTCTACCATAAAAAATCAAATCTGCAGCAATCGGGTTCTTATCCTTTGAGCTTGAAAAGCTCGTAGTTGAGGAAACAAATGTAACACCACTATTTTGTGTTTTGTGTCTTGCATCACGCTGCCTAATATGGAATCTATATCCATTTATGAGATACCCAGAGTATCTTTTAGCAACAGCATTTGGTCCTCTAGACAATTTTTTTATCAAATCAGGCACATCCTCTTGCAAAGCACGGGTTTCAAACCATTGAGAGAAGTTTTGACAGTGATCCTTGGCCTTGCTCCATTTAGATCTTCGCGGATGATTATTAACCTCTTGCATATGCTCTCTACACAACATGTATTTTTTTGTTAAAATAATAAATAAATTAAATATTTTAAAACTTAATTATACAAATAAAAATACTATATTAAAGTAAAGTACCTAATATATTCTTGAATCTCATCACAATTTCCCAATAAGTATGCATCTGCCTAACTTAGTGATTTGTTGTCGAAAACAAATGGATCAGTTTTCCTTGCTCCTATAGGACATCCTTTAATAGGAAACAAACTTACTGTTTCTGCATCAGTTGGGTCACATTCATCATTATTTCGGATTCTTCTATTAAATCTTGTGGGCACAACCCCATTCAGATATCTTGAAAATAAATACATACTGTCTATTCCCACACGTGCCTCTGCTATGCAACCTTCTGGATAACGTCTGTTGCGGATATATGATTTAAATGTACCCATTTCTCTTTCAGTGGAATACATCAATCGGTTCTGAACTGGACCACCTAACCTCACTTCATTCGCCAAATGTATACGCAGATGAATCATTATATCAAAAAATGACGGAGGAAAAATTCGTTCCACCTGATTTATTGTTTCCCTTATCTCTACTTCTAAAAATCTAATTCCTTCAATGTGATAACTTTTTGACTCAAATGTTGGAAGAAGGAGCATAAACGAATCAAAGCAATAGCCACATGATCTGGAAGAATACTTTTAATGGGTATTGGAAGCAAGTAATGTAACATGAAATGAGCATCATGGGTCTTATAACCCGACAATTTCCTTTCATCCAGTTGCACACACCTAGATATATTAGAGGCACTGCCATCAGGTATCTTGGCTGTCTTTAACACTCCACAAAAAACTGATTTCTCTCCATTTGTCATTGAGAAGGAAGCTTTAGCAAACTTTGTTCTCTTATCATCTCCAGCATCTTTTGGAAGAAGATTCTTTCTAATTCCCATCTCTTTCAAATCATATCGGGCTTTTGCATGATCCTTTGTTTTGACAGGAATATACAAAAGTGTTCCAAGAATGCTATTAACTATATTCTTTTCTATGTGCATTACATCAAGGTTATGGCGTAACAAGTTGTGCTGCCAGTAAGGTAATTCAAAAAAAATTGACCTTTTTCTCCATGGGCCATCATTTGATCTCTTTATCTTCTTTCCAAACACATTTTTGAAATCTTGTAAGTTATGAAGCACATCAGATCCCTTTAATAAAGGTGGAGGAGGCCTGAATTCTGTTTTTCCATTGAACGATCTTTTGTTAGCTCTCCATGGATGATCCATGGGTAGAAAAACACGATGATCCATATAACACATTTTCCGACTATGCTTAAGATAGTGAGAATTAGTGATATAGTACAACAAGGGCAAGCAAACTTTCCTTTTGTAATCCATCCAGACAACATAGCATATGCAGGAAAGTAATTGATTGTCCACATAAGAGCTGCTCGCATTTGAAATGTTTGATTTCTTGAAGCATCATATGTTTCAACCCCAGAATTCCACAACAATTTTAACTCATCTATCAATGGTTGTAAGTAAACATCAATGTCATTTCCAGGTGATCATGGCCCAGGTATAAGTAATGAAAGTATAGAATATTCAGATTTCATGCACATCCAAGGCGGCAGATTATACGTCATCAACATAACTGGCCATGTGCTATGAGATATACTCATGGTTCGAAATGGATTGAACCCATCACTTGCTAATCCAAGTCTCACATTGCGAGAATCTAGTGCGAAATCTGGATGCAACCTATCAAAATCAATCCATGGTTGACCATCAGCGGTATGCCTTAACTTTCCATCTTTTGAACGCTCCTCATCATGCCACCTCAAAGAATCTGCCGTCTTTGAGCACATAAATAACCTTTTCAGTCTAGGAATTAATGGAAAGTGTCTCAATGTCTTGCTGAAATTCGACGTGATTTTTTAGAAGACTCAACCTCACCATCAACTTCAGGATTTTCAATATATCGTGAAGCTCCGCAAGTATGAAAAAATTCATCATCCTTATGATCATTCCTAAATAACATGCAATCATTTGGACATGCATCAATTTTTTCATAATCAAGGCCGAGATTCTTGACCATAGACTTGGTTTTATTATAAGAGGGAGGAATGTTCAACTCGGGCATCGCCTCTTTTAATAACTCTAAAAGAGAAGTGAATGATTCCCTGCTCCATCCGTGTAGACACTTCAACAAATATAAACGAAGTGTGAATGATAATTTAGAGAATCCTGTACAACCAGGATACAATTCTTGGCTTGCCTCTTCAACTAAGTTATAGTATTTCTTGTCATCTTCATTTGGACCATTATAAGCTCCTTTTGCCTGTGCAACATCTCTAAATTGATCATTCAACAATCCATCAATATCATCACGCGAGCAATCCATATCATCTTTAATATTCAACTTGATATCCCATTCTCTTTGATTGATCCATCTAGTATAATCTTTAACAAATTTATAGCATATTAGATGATCATACACTACATTCCTTCGAGTCCAACGAATATTAAAACATTTTGCACATGTACACTGAATTTCCTCACCGTGAGGATTTCCATAAAAGTAAGACAAATCTAGGAATGATTCCACACCATCAATATAGGGTTGGCTATACCTTGCTAAATTCATCCAATCCTTGGATGGGATATTTGAATTCCTATAAAAAGATATAAATATTTGATATTTCAATAAGAATCATTAAATTCATGATTAAGTTACCAAAATCAGGTGTTACGAGATGATAATATTTTCTTACGTAGTCATGACACCTGTATTATGCCAAATCAAACATTGAATCCTCCACAAATGTTTTTGAATGTTGATTTTGGTTCTAAGGGAAAATAAGAAAAATTAATAGAATAGAAAGAATTAAGAAAGACAGTGAATTAATAGGATAGACAAAATTTAATGAACTAATCAAGAATAAGGAATTTTTTCAAGAATCTTGAAGTGTTCAAAGCTTAACAGAATCCTGTGATATGATCTACTGGAAACCTAATTTTAAACAGTTCATTAATTTTACTTCAATTGTTATGTAGCCTTCCAAAGTCTAAAAATGGAAGATAACCATTAAAGCGATCTAAAGCAAGCAAATTGAACTAGCTTTTAAGTCTATTCAGAATCTACCAGGACTACAAAACAACTCAATTTACTTCATCAAGAAATCATTCAGAAAAATAAGGGGAGATAAAATAAAAGACTTTATATATAGCTTAATCTATCTGTGAAGGGATTTTCTTGATTTCTATTCCTAGTTCTTGTTCAATTCTATATCTCACAGTCAGATATATACTATTAGTAGTAGCAAAAATCAACACATAGAGCTTAATGATTTAGTATAAAGTAAATGAACATAATTAATGCATACAAAGTGAAGTGATCCTCAAAAGTAATCTGGCTAACAACTAAACCAAGCTTCACAAATCTCCCTGATTGTCCAACCTGCAAAATAAATTACCAAAGATGAAATAGCAAAAACAATATACAAGTCAATAAGCAAGATCAAAGATCTGTTATACATACCCTGTGCAAATACGTTTTTGAGTTCTTAAACAAATCAGGATTGATAACAACGTTAACTTCTTGAATATCAAATCCTCTAGTAAACAAATGTGTTCCATCAAGAAAGAACACAAAATTAAGAAATTTACCAATTAATCAATTTTAAATTTCAGCTGTAAGAGCCCCAAAAGTAATCAATTTCTTCTAAACACAAAACAAAAATTTCTTCTAAACACAAGCTACTGATACAAACAAGTTCATCAAAAGAATAAATCCTTGTAGTATAAACAAATTGGCTACTTAATGTACTATCGATGAGTATTACAAATGATTAGCATTATAAACCAAAGAATCCCATCAGCTTCTAGGTTCCAAGAAACAAATAAATAATGGAATGCTATCAAAAACCGAAACAAGACGGAAATATAAAAATATTGAAGCATGCGTGAAATGGATCTATTGAACTTTAAATTGTTACAAACTTATTCACTTAGATCAAACTAATAATACAACGTAGGATAATTTTTTGAAATTTTCAATAGTAGAGGGGCAAGTACTGACCCTTCCCCCTTTTCAGTAATAATTATAAAAGTGAACTAGAGAGAACAAGTAAGGAAAAAACAAAATGAAGCCCAATATCAACACAGCATAAATGTATTTTTCACAAGCAAATTCAATGGCATCTTGTGTAATCCAGCAAGTCACTGCTATCAAGGACTGTGAACTTGGATATCATAAGTAATTAACCAAAGTAAGTATATAATACTAACTTGATTTTGAATCCCTGCATACCAGTCCATACCAAATACCTGAGATGAAACCGAACAACAAAAATTGATTCGAACCCAACAAACCGATGCAGCCTCTGAGTGGTGTTTGATTTAAATCAACTTAGAGTATACAAAAACCAGCACATGTATTCCAACACCAGCTCCAGCAACTATAATGATTTTTTTTTCATGATCAAACTAATATCCAACAAGAAACAGAAAACCACTTCCATAATTGGATACATCAATAAAGGAAATACATCAACAAACAAAATAAAGGATGATTTGAATAAAGAACAACTAGAAAAAATAGAGGAAAATATAGTAGAGACGTTGTAGAAGAGAGAAGGAGAGACAAAAGACTTAAGTAACAAATAAAATACCTCAACAACCACAAACCAAATATACAATAAAAGACGCAGCGACAAGCCAAAAACAAAAAAAGAGAAAAAATACATTAATAAGCTGATTCTGTCAATGCTGTGAAAATAAGTTGATGTTTAGTAACAGAAGGAAGTTAGCATTTGAGATTTTAAGCAAACACTACAGACGATTCCAACTGACTTTCATTTTATTGACGAATTGATATGCAAAAGAAGCAAACAATACGGACGATTCAAAATATAAAACAAAGACTACAACTAAGGAAACTTGTACAAAATAAATGAAAACTAGAGGAAATTTAATCACCTCAATGGATTATCATTATTTGGGAAATACCAACAGAAAGAAACTGACTTCCCACTTGACACGAGGTATCCAAATTAGTGATTCACAAAATTGCAAGCGCAAATAAATAAAGATGCAAATTCAAAAATAGCATGCTCAACCACTATCCGAACAAGGATAAAAATCTCACAAAACTAAACATGAACTTTAAACTGAAATTATCTCAATATTGACATTATCGACAGATACATTGAAAACCACAAAAGAAAAGATAGAGAATGTCATCTTTAAGTTGATTAAACACGGACTTAAAGATCTCAATTTAGATGAGATTGAAAACAAAGCCTATCTTTGATCAAGCCGACTAATCTAGGAAGTAAAACAACCATGAAATAATGCAACAACATGGCATGAAACCAAGTTCTAATCCATTTGAAAATGATCTCTAGGAGAAAATGAAATGTCATAGCTTGTATTTCGAAAAAATAGAGAATTATATAAATTGGCGGGTACACAACATTAATAACATGTATTGCTCGCAGAAATAGTAAAAAGAAAAGATTGAACTATAACACACAAGAGAACCTAATGAAACTAGATTGAGATGAAGACTGGAGGAGATGCAATGATCTTCTTAGCATTGCGAGTGAAGGAATAGCATAGTGAGTGACACAATGTCTATCAATGAAGATACCCTCACAAAAAAACAAGAAAATAATCTTAGTTTGTCCTATGCTATAGATTTCCAAATAGAACAAGAACACAAGCAGTAATCAATCAATGCTTTCCCCAATAGAAGACAGGTTGGAAAAGTGATCTATTAAGATTCAAAATCTCAATAAATAATTTTATATAAGTGTATAAACCATGTTGAATCAGTGTATTGAAAAACTAGTATAAACCATGTTAAATCGGTGTATTGAAAAACTAGACCACTTGTTCCTACCATTCAAGTCTTTTATTGCATTTTTCACCTCCTGCACAAGCATTCCAAAAGAAAGGATAAAAAGGTTACATGGTTCATAGAAAAGCTCAAGATAGGAACTACTAATTTTTTCTTTTCCTATATTGGATGGAATGCACATGAGAAGAAGCTTTATATCAGAGGGTTGATCAAAGACATCTTAGTACCTACTCATTACGGAAGGAAACAAATCCAAATATTCTTGAACAGACTGATTTTTGATGCCACACAATGTTATAAAGTTCCTTTCAAACTTCTATATTCAATTTGAGATGCAACAAATCTCAGCTACTGGAACACACACCTTAAAGAACAATCGTAAATAGTAAACCTTGAGGATATACTTTTACTAACTACTTGCACAATTTGCAGGTACAGAAGTCACAATCAAAATAATGCAGAAATGGGTGCATAACAAACGCAATAGAGGTACAACGCAATACAAACACAAAGATATATACTTACAGACTCAAATGCTTAGAGTATTAATTCGCTCTTTCTCGTCTGCTCGAGATTCCTAGGGCTAACTTTGACGTTTAGATTTTCGAAACATTCTTCCCCTACTTTGGGATTTCTACTATAAGAACCCCCGAATTAATCAATTCCTTCTAAATACAAAACAAAAATTCAATTAATTGACAAGAAGATTGTTTTAGTGCTAGATTATTAGTAGAAAATAAGAAGGAAACTCAACTATACATAATTTGTACGTACACTTGACAAAATTGGTATCGGAGAAATCTTCCGCTAAGCTCTTAAAATTTTCAGATTCCACTCTTTAGTTCTTCGATCCTCAATTCTTCTATCCTTAGTTCTTAAGCTTCAGCATTTCATCCTTTTGAGAAAATCATGTTCTAGAGAAGAAAATCTTTAGCTCAGATGTTGATCAATACTTCAGTTAACCTAATTTCTTCAGCTCAGCAACGTTCTTCAGCTTGTTCTCTTCGATCTTCACTTCAGCTCAGCTACGTTCTTCAGCTACTCTTTAGATATGAAATGTTTTTAGAAATTTTTAGAAGACCCTATTCTAGGAAAGAAGACATAGAGAGATGTTTTTTGAAATGTTTTATTAATAATTTTTTTGGCCAATAAAATATGGGAGGGAGAGTTGAAAATGTTGGAGGGAATATAAAATTTTAGTGAAAAATTTAGGACACACTTGTAATGTGTGTTTTTTACAATTGTAAAAAAAAGGACACTTTAAAAGTGTGGTCATATATGTAAATAGATGTTGCCATTTATTTCATATTATGACAACGCTTATAAAGTGTAATCAATAACATTAAAGAGTACGCTTTACAAGTGTTGCCAATATTGTTGTTGCCAAAACTTAAAAATTTAGGCTACATTCTAAAAGTGTTCCCAAAAATATTTTAGGCAACACTTTTTAAGTGTTTCTCAGATTTAGTGTGGCCGTAGGCATAAAATGGTGTAGTGGCAATAATATCTTCTTCCTGCATTGTTAGTTTATTAAAACTATTATTATTATGATTAGAATTCATACTTACCTATTGACTCTAATTCTGTTGATTTTCCTTTGTTACATGCTCTGTGTTTGATGTAGGCCTCCAAATTGTTTTTTTGACCCCCATCCTATTGAGCCTTTTGGTTTTTCCTCTTCTGAATCTGCCATTCATCTTTTTTATGTTGTAGAGATTATTGTTTCTTACCATTTTCCTTTGCCTTTGCTGTACTTAGTCCACATATTCTTGTAGTTTGTTTTGCACTGTTTCCTGTTCTTTACTACTTTGTTTCTCCTTATTATTATTCCTCTTGTCATATTCCTATTTTTTCCTTTGGATGTATTCCTCATCCCTCATCCTAGTTTTACATTCTTCTACATCATGGACCTGATGTCTAAAATATTCACAGTACGAAGGGATGTTCTAATAGTCTACTATTTTCCAGGTCCCTATAGTATCAACCTCCTAGAAAAGATCAATCCACACATGTCTGGGCCTAGGTTTCGTTAGATCAATTTGCGTTTCTATATTAGCCATCCCTGTCCTTGATCTCTTGACAAAAGCTATTTCCAAGTATAAAACCATTCAAACATTTTCAAGAAGGGGAATGAGGAAAGAATTTTTAAAACAGTGCCAAGTTAGACAAGGAAAAAGAATCAAAACTGGTACAATAGGAGTCTCTTCTTTAGGTGTAAAGAAAGGAGTCCTAGCCTTGATTCTCATGATCTTGACCTTTATTATCATGTTCTTTTGTGTCCACACTGTGTTGTAGTCTAGATCATTTTGAAGATCAATGAAAACATGCTTAGAATTATAGTGAGCAATATTGCCCCCCTCCCCCATTTAACTGAGTCGGTTGGATAAAGCTTTTTCTAATCAATTCCATTTAAGGCATAGTACTACTAAACTCTCAAACTAAAGTTTATTTGTAGTAAACTATAAGGGTATGCATATAGTCATGCCTGTCAAATATTATAGCTGGTTGACCTTTTTTGGTGGTTTTAGTAGGCTTAGTTTTCAGCACTATGTTTGAACTTTGAGTTTCATGAATTTGCAATAGTCTAGAAGCCAAAGATTGAACCATAGTGTAAAGAGGAGGTTCAGACACTTGTTCTTGCTTGTTGTGATTCTGAGTTCTAACAGTGTTAGTATCAACTTGCTTGGGGTTTTAGCATTTTTGTTCGGAGTGACGATAGGAGGGGTTCGTTTGTCGAAGATACTAGATATTTTAGTAAATTCTCTATGATAATTTTAACATAACCACCTTTTCCATTTACACCTGTTGCCTTATCCCGTTTTTCTCATTATCTTGATTAGAATTTCCAATTTCTGATTATTGATGTGAGCATTCTCCTCTTTATTCCTAGCTCTAGACTTAACTTCAGCAGTTCCCACGACTTTATTCAAGCCATGGAAAGTACTAGTATTATTAACCAGATTGTTGCAAGGAGTAGAGTTAAGATGTTTACCTTCCTATTGTCTTTTTTTCATTACTCCATCCACCTCTGCTGTTTGTCCTGCTTTTGGTTCTTTTCATCCTCATCTGTTTCCTTACCTTGTCCTCTTGTTTGTGTTATTCCACCCTTAAAATGATTATTACCTATATACGTTGCTTAAACATGAGAAGGAGTTTCTAAAGCAATGACAATCATTGGTATTCCTCCATCCTTCTTATTAGAATAGTTCCTTTTTGTTCATGTGTTCATCATCTCATTTGTATTTCTTTTTTCCTTCTCATGTGATGTTTGTTGTTATATTTGTTCTACTCCCCGAATAGATTGTGTAGTCCTATCAAAGTCCTGAGTTTTGAAAACTCCATTATTGTCTCCCCTATGCTTTTCCTGCAGTTCAACTGTGATTCTATTCTCTAGGTACTTACCTTCAATTTGACTAGATATCGCGGTTAGATGGACATCCTTCCCTCGGAAAAAATTCTCTGTCGAGATTTTCGCGTACATCAATTCTATGAAGGTTTTGATTTTGGGGCAGACTATCGCGATTTCCATCTAATCTAACCCCCAAAATTCACCTCATCGATCCCATCAATTGGTTGGGTAAAATTACTTGAATGACTAGTGCTTTGTATCTCCTGTTGAGACGATTCCTTCCAAGTTTGTTGTTTATCTTAATTTAATCTAACAGATTCCGGTGAAACATTCTCAAATTCCTCATACGTTTGCGACATTGCACTGGTTAACATCTCTTTGGATTGTGAATTCGCGGAGGTGTTCTGCGAAACAAAAGGGGATTCTTGCATTTCTGAGTTCGTATTCACATAATGCCCCTATTAGGACTGGTCTGGTGGCCTTGACGGCACCACCTGTGGCACACGCGCCTGGTAAGCCAGGCTGAAATTAGCCATAAGGGATATAACGGTTGAATGCTTGTAAGGAGCATTTGGATTAGCGAGAGAAATTAGAGAGAGAACTTATTTGGCTTTTTGGTACTTTGGGCTTTTTTTTTTTAATTACCGTTGGAGGGGTAAGGGATTAGAAACATCCCCGGGACTTATCATTCATAACGAAAAACAAAAATACAAGGAGGGGGACATAAACCTAACCTCCCACCTAAGATGGTTTAGAGTCAACCTCCCAAAGGAAGTCAACTCCTCCCCTTATACAAAAGATGAAACCAAAATACTAAGCACCTAAGGAGAGGACTCCTCTCAATACAAGGTATCTAGGAAGAATAAACTAGGGAGACTCTCCCTTTACAAGAAAGCCTATAAACTAAACTAACCTATTCAAAGTAGCTATGATTTTAGTTGTAGCTAAGTTTAAAAGATATACAACCTCAAGGAGGTTCAAAAATTCTCTTTGTCATTCTTCTTCTAAAGTTAGGCATCTCCAATGAGTCGAGTTGATCGTNTCAAATCTCCATTTTCATTGGCAACTTTGTGAATAAAAAGTTTCCTTCTTCTTCCCCTTATTACTGAATGGAAGTATTTAGAATTAGTATAACCTTTTTTAAACCATTTGAGTTGGGTTTTCTGTTTCAAAATAGTATCTTCCAGCTTGTGAAATTTGAGGGTTTCGGGTTAATGGTTAAGGGTTAGGGTAAGGATTATGATTAGGGTTAGGGTTAGGGTTTTGGGTTTTTTAGGTTTTTAGGTTTAGGGTTTAGGATTTGAGGTTTTATATCAACGATTTAGTGTTTAATGTTTGGGTTTCAGTATTTTGGGCTAAGGGTTATAATTAGGGTTAAAGTTATGGTTAGGGTTAAGGTTTAGGGTTTTTTTAGGTTTAAGAGTTTGGGTTTAAGGATTTGAGTTTTAATATGAATGGTTTAGTGATTAATGTTAGAGTTTTGGTATTTTGGGATTTGGTTTTAGGGTTTAGGGTTAGGGTTAATATAGGGTTAGGCTTAGGGTTTGTGTTAGGGATAGGTTTAGGGTTGTTAGGTTTTTCTTTTCGTTTTTTTTTAACTACCCTTGGATGGGTAGGGGTTGAGGAACAACCCCAGGCCTTATTATGTATAATAGAAAAAAATTTAAGGAGGGGGACATAATCCTTACCTCCGAACCTAAAGTGGTTTAGAGTCGACCTTCAAATGGATAGCAAACTCATCCCCTTACAAAAAAATAAACCAAGAAACTAAGCACGTAAGTGAGAGGACTCCTATCGATACATAGGAACTAGGAAATTAGAAATTTTAACTAAGGGAGATTCTCCATTTACATTCTCAAAACCTATCTTATGACCTATTAAAAGAAGCAATAACTTTAAAATATAGCTAAGTTGAAAAGGCGAAAGAACATCTTAAGGAGGTTCTTTGATCGCCTTATTTAGGTTCTTTTTAATTTTTAGGTTTTGAGGTTTGGGTTTTTGGGTAATATTTGGGTTTTCGTATTTGGGCTTGGGTTTCGGGTTAATGGTTTAATGTTTGGGTTATTGTGAAGGTTAGGGTTAGGGTTATTGTTTTGGTCTTTTATTTTAGATTTTTTTGGTTTAGTGTTTAATACAAATGGTTTAGTGTTTAATATTTGATATTTGGTAATTTGAGCTTGGGTTTAGTGTTAATGGTTTAGGTTTAATGTTAGGGCTAGGGTTTAGGTTGTTTTCTAGGTTTTAGGGTTTGGTTCAGGATTTGAGTTGTAATCTCTATGGTTTAGTGTTTAATTTTATGGTTTTGGTATTTCCGGGCTTTGGGTTTAGGGTTTAGGATTTACGATTAGGGTTAAGGATAGGGTTCATGTTAGGCATATGGTTTGTGTTAGGGTTAGGGCTTAGTTTTTTTTTTTGATTTTAGGTTTTGTGGTTTAGGATTTTTTGTTATAAATCTATGATTTAGTATTTGATGCTTGGGTTAAGGTATTTTATCTTGGAGTTTTGTGTTAATGGTGAAGGGTTAGGCTTTGGGTTAAGGTTTGTGTTAGGGTTTATGTTTTTTGATATTTTAGGGTTTCTGGTTTAGGAGTTGAGGTTTCAAATCTAAGGTTTAGTGTTTAATTTTTGGGTTTTCATATTTTGGACTTAGGGTTTTTTATTTTTTTGACTTAGGGTTTAGGATTTGGGGTTTAGGGTTAGGGTTAGGGTTAGGATTAAGGTTAGCGTTTAGGTTTTTATTTTGGTTTTATGGTTAAGTGTTTATAATTTGAGGTTTAAAACATATTGTTTACTATTTAATATTTGTTTTTTGTATTTTGGTCTTAGAGTTTCAGGTTTAGTTGTTAGGATTAGGGTTAGGGTGATGGTTAGGTGTAACATTCCGGAAAATTACATGTCTAGTTAAGAGCCCAATAGGTCTTTAAGATTGCGTATTTTGGATACTTAGGAATTCCAATGCCCAATATTGAGAAATATGTGATATAGTATAAAAAATTGGCTAAGGGGTATTAGTCGTTTTCTATATAATACCCAAATAAGCAAAATATTAGGCATATTAGAAAATATTTGCTCAAAGGGTGTTAGCGAATTTTAATAAATATTAATGATCTTGTTTAAGAAATGTACCTGCAATAAAGACCCTTATCTAGAACATATGTTTCATAGTATTTGCATAATAGATATGAGTCATCCATGTGTCAAGCCTTTGAATCATAACACATGACCACTTAGAATTATCACGAAGATAATGCAGTGCCCAAGGATATAGTGAAGATCCTTGGGACGATAAGTAAACATTAGAAATGAACCATCATGAATAGTTAGTTAAGAAATTACAATCAACACATGTGCAAGTACATGTGAAGGAATGACCAAGGGAATGGACCACCCTAACTGAGTTCGGTTAGGGTAGTTAGGGGGCATGCGTGTGCAAGTCTCCCCCCATGTGGGGCCTAACTCTGTAACCAAATCTAGACTCTAACTAACAAACTAAACTAGCTACATAACCTAGGGAAAACAAAAATAAACAATTTAGTGCTCCTGATAACCTAAGAATTAATTCGGTGACACTAATCTAGTAACTAGTTAAAGAGACAACCTAGTACCTAACATAGGATGGTCCAAAAGGGTTAGTTATGGTCCCAAACACATAGGGGTACTTTATTAATCACCCTAGGTCTCTTAATTAACTAAACTAAGGAATTAATTAATTGAGGAAAATTTCCTAGCTAGGCCGATACACTTAGGGAAAATTTCAAATTTGATTAAGTCAAATGTTTTCCTATGTTTAGTCAACTTAGGAGGGGCCTTTTAGTAATTAACCAATTAATTTGATTAATTTACTTATTTAGCCTAAGTTTAATGAGTCAATATAAATTACTCAGACTTAGACTCATGTCGAAACACATAGAAATTCACGATGCAAAATAGTTAACAAACGAAAAGGAAAAACAAAAAGTTTCTCTCGATTCTCTTATGCGATTTCAAGGTTTTCGTCAAGCTTTCATGCAAGGTGATCTTCGTAGATTAAATTCTACATAAGTTATGGGTTTTGTCTCCTTGAAATCTTCCTCCAAAAGTCTTTTCAAATTCATGAATTTTGAAACTATGGTTGTTCCCAATGACATTGTTGAATGTCCATCTCCCTAGTTATCCTTTATTTTCGATTCTAATAAGTAAGTAAATGTAAGTATCGAACATGTCACTTGTATGTGGGGATAACTTATTTTTATGTGTAAGTTTCTTGATTTGTTAATGACTAATGAGGCCTAAAGATTGGATTCGAATGACATGAGTTTTAGTTACACGAATTAAGGAATGATATAATGCTTACTTGTGTTACGAGAATATAAAAATACTATGTTAAAGTTTCGACTTGTTCATGTTGAGGAATCACTATATTACATTCATGAAACTAATTGATTTGGTTAGTGATAACATAATGAAAATAGTTTAGGTAAAGTTTTGTTCATGCCAATAAATTTGCTAACAATGTTTTGCCCAAAAAGTTGAATGGAATTGTCTTATAATGTTATTTTTAAATAAAGAAAACAATTGTCCAATGACTAAGCCTTACAAAATTAAGCTTGACAAATGTAAATTATGATGTTTCTTGTAGTGCAAAGAGTATGCTTCTCAACATGATAAATTATTATAATGTATTTATGAAGTAATTGGCATGGATAGTGATAATGTTATGACAAGTAACTAGTGAAATTGTTATTTATGCCAACAAATTGGCTAGAAAAACTATGTCAAATCATATTAATTCCAAATCATGTACAGTCATACCAATATCTTAATCAATGAACTCCTAACATAGGGTATGCCAATAAAAGGGACAAGTCCTAACATACCCTATCCACACGAACTGTGAACGTAATAGCATTGAATAAGTAGTTGTAACTTTCATAAAGAATCAAAGTTTGTAAATGAATCTACACTTCAAAATTCAACTTCATAGATTGGCCAAACCAAGCATTGAGTGGTTCTTATAGGTTAGACAAAGGTTAAAAGTTCAATTGTTTAGTGAATGTTTGGCTTATGCCAATAAATTAGCCTACAACATTATTTCCAAAATACGTAATAGAATTGGCCAATGACTAAGACATACAAAATTAAGCATGACCAAAATAACTCATTCATTCAAAACAAAGGGTATGACAATAATAGGGACGAGTCACAACATACCCTTTCCAAATGAACTATGAATATATGTAAGTACATTAAACAAAATTTATAATGTTCATAAAGATTGGTACAAATCTATCAAATAACATTAAACAATATAAAATGTGTAATAATATATTTAAAAGTTTGAGAATTATGAAAGTGACAAGAATGATGTGTTAGAAGAAGTGAGACAAGTCTCACTTACACCTAGACAATTAGGTTAGAGATACTCACATAATAGGGTGTTAATAATCGTGAGACAATTCTCATTAACACCAAGATGATAATGTAAGGTTAAATTTACATTTCATCAACGTAAAGAAAGGGATGACCAGTTATAAAAAGAGTTACGTAAACCTCATAACTAGAAGCAAGCTTCCATAATGTTTCAATAAACTCTAAGAAATATAAAGAAACAGAAGTTGAGCAAAGAACCTATAGACTAGCAATGAGCTTGTTCCATCACATGTAAGCCTCATGAGATGAGTCAACAAAAAAGGTGGATAAGAGGTCTCCGTATATATCCTAGTGTTCGAACTATTTTACCAGCATAGGAATTAGCCAGTGGATTCCACCTAATCGAGCTAGGTATGATGCTGTTTCACTTTGGCTGTTGAGACCACACCTTTTCATTGTGGGACAGACATTGGATTTCATGCTTAGCTCACATGATCTGTGTTGATTAATTACTGAATGAAAGTATTCGATTCACTTTAGCTTTGAACCACCACCTCTTTTCGGTGTGGGAGAACACTGAACTTGGTTTCACTTTAGCAGGTGAAGTACCCCGTTTTAGTGTGGAGCAGACACTGGATTCTATGTTATCTCACATGATCTAGATTTGCTTTGTTCGATGAGCCACCCCTTTTCGGTGTGGGGCAGACACTGGATTTCATGTTAGCTCTCAAGATCTTAATTCTAAAGATGTCCTTAAGATAGAAATTAAGAACGAAGAAGAGATGTATGTTCAAAGTGAGCCAAGAAAGTAAGATCTTAAGAATATCAATCGTCAGTGTTTGATAAGAATGAAGTTTTCATCAAATAATGGGCATAGCCAATAATGACTTGTTTTCTTATAAAAATGATCAAATCCAAATAAAATTGGCTTATAATCACTTCTTATATTATTCCAATTAAGGTGAGTAAAATATAATGAAAAATCAATGTCCCACATTCTCCAAAACATGAAAATGATGCCATAAGTGGCCTATAAAGATTTCATGCCCAATCTAACAAGAATGGAAAGAATACTTGTAGTAAGGGTAGCCAAATTATTTCATTAGTCTCTTGGATTACTTACTTGATTCATTGTAGGTATGGGACTACAATGAATCGTTGCACTTGTAAGTACATATGAGATTTTAGAGATTTTTTAACTACACAATAAGAAGAAGCAATAGATTTAAAAATAAACAATGTTTAAAATACGGGGCTCTCAGGTTCGGAGGAGTAATTTTTAAAATTTTGATTTGAGTTGTTCAAAAAATATGTTGATGATTCAAGTCTTATGTTAATAAAGAAGAGGATTTGTGTTCTTTGAATGCATTGAAATACGTCATATTCATACCACAATTCACAAATAACAATTTAGGAAAGTCTAGTAATGTCACTTTTAAAATGTGGCATGTTGCTATAGGAAGATTTCCTTGATCGTGGATAGTCAATATGTGTATGTGTTTATACATCCATACTTAGTACAAGTCTGTACTAACCCTATACTATTATTATCATTATAGGTGAAGCTAAGAGAGAAGGTTAAAGAGTCATCGAAGTTGTTTGGATTGTCGATCACTAGACTTTGTTAGGTCCTCTTAATGTTCGAGAATGCTACACTTATCGATATAGCTTAGTACATTAGACATAGCTATTGGATGTTGTTCCTAGCGTTTCTTTTTAGATGTTTATTTCGAAGCTTTGTGCTAAGGCCGTTTTGGCAAACTGTTATATTATATATTGTTCTTTTAATTTGAATTGATTCATCAATTGTAGATGGTTCTTTTAATTTGAGCTTAGTAGAGTATTAATATATGTGAAAAATATATGAAGTCTATGTATTCTTCATTACGTTTTAAAAGTTTTATGTTTATGCAAATTTAATTATATTGATGTGATGAATGCTAAGAAAAGGCTTTTTTGCGACCTTTGAGAGGTTAATGATGTCGGTTGTATTTGGTTTCCATAATTCGTGTCTGACATTAGGGTTTTTTTTTTTTTAGGTTTTTGGAATTAAGGTTTAGGATTTGAGGTTTAATATCAACGGTCTACTGTTTAATGTTTGGGTTTTTGTATTTTGGCCTTGAGCTTTAGGGTTTATGGTAGGGTCAGGTTTATGGTTAGTGTTAGTGTTTGGGTTAAGGCTTAAGTTGTTTTTAGGTTTTAGGGTTTGGGGTTAAGTATTTGAGTTGTAATATCTATGTTTTAGTGTTTAATATTATGATTTTTGTATATTTGTCTTTAGGTTTAGGTTTTATTTTTTTTTTAGGTTTTAAGTTTTGGGGTTTAGGATTGTTGGTTTGAAATCTATGGTTGTTGTTTANTTATCATTATAGGTGAAGCTAAGAGAGAAGGTTAAAGAGTCATCGAAGTTGTTTGGATTGTCGATCACTAGACTTTGTTAGGTCCTCTTAATGTTCGAGAATGCTACACTTATCGATATAGCTTAGTACATTAGACATAGCTATTGGATGTTGTTCCTAGCGTTTCTTTTTAGATGTTTATTTCGAAGCTTTGTGCTAAGGCCGTTTTGGCAAACTGTTATATTATATATTGTTCTTTTAATTTGAATTGATTCATCAATTGTAGATGGTTCTTTTAATTTGAGCTTAGTAGAGTATTAATATATGTTAAAAATATATGAAGTCTATGTATTCTTCATTACGTTTTAAAAGTTTTATGTTTATGCAAATTTAATTATATTGATGTGATGAATGCTAAGAAAAGGCTTTTTTGCGACCTTTGAGAGGTTAATGATGTCGGTTGTATTTGGTTTCCATAATTCGTGTCTGACATTAGGTTTTTTTTTTTTTTAGGTTTTTGGAATTAAGGTTTAGGATTTGAGGTTTAATATCAACGGTGTACTGTTTAATGTTTGGGTTTTTGTATTTTGGCCTTGAGCTTTAGGGTTTATGGTAGGGTCAGGTTTATGGTTAGTGTTAGTGTTTGGGTTAAGGCTTAAGTTGTTTTTTAGGTTTTAGGGTTTGGGGTTAAGTATTTGAGTTGTAATATCTATGTTTTAGTGTTTAATATTATGATTTTTGTATATTTGTCTTTAGGTTTAGGTTTTATTGTTTTTTTAGGTTTTAAGTTTTGGGGTTTAGGATTGTTGGTTTGAAATCTATGGTTGTTGTTTAATGATTGATTTTTTCTATTTTGGGCTAACGATTCGGGTTAATGGTTTAGTGTTAGGTTAAGGTTAGAATTTGGGTTAGGGTTAGTGTTTTATGTTTTTTAAGTTTTAGGGTCTGTGGTTTAGGATTTGAGGTTTAAAATCTATGGTTTAGGGTTGAATGTTTGATTTTCGTATTTGGACTAAGGATTATTTCTTGGACTTAGGTTTAGGGTTTAGGGTTAGGTAATATTTTTTTTTTTATTTATGGTTTGGGTTTAGCATTTGAGGTTTAAAATCTATGATTTAATATTTAATATTTGGGTTTTGGTATTTTGGGATCTTTTTTAGGTTATATACCCTTTAAGTGGTAGGGTCTTAGCAACACCCCCAGGACTTATCATTAATAAAGGAAAAAGTACAAGGAGGGGGAGATAAGCCTAACCCACGATCTGAAGATGGTTCAAAATTTACCTTCCCAAGGGTAGTCAAGTCATCCCCTTACAAAAAGGTAACCTAGATACTAACAACCTAAAAGAGAGGACTCCTCTTCATTCATAGGATCTAGGAAAATAAACAAGGGAGACTCTCCATTTACATGCATGCAAAAAAAACCTAAAACTATCATATTCTAACTATATAAACAACCTATAGTTTTTAATTATTTCTATTTTGAAAAGGGTAAGAACATTGACTAGGGAGGTTCTTTGATCTTCTTAGTCTTCTTTCTTCTAAAACATGGCATTTCCTATGTGTCTAGCTTAGAGTAAGCCATAACATCTTTAGGTAAATTGTAGCTGTTGAAAAAGAATTGTTTATTAGGGATCTTGTGGCTCTATTTGGGTAGTGAATTAGTAACCAAATTTGCTTCTCTTAAAAAATGCATACACCTAATATTATGAGTTTGNTATTGAAAAAGAATTGTTTATTAGGGATCTTGTGGCTCTATTTGGATAGTGAATTAGTAACCAAATTTGCTTCTCTTAAAAAATGCATACACCTAATATTATGAGTTTGTGTAATAAGCGTTTGAAGTCTATCCTCGTGTGTAGTCATGCTCATTGTGGAGTTGGTTCCAACAAAATCCCATTCACCAACAGTTGGGAATCTACTTCTTATGAGATTTTCTTGTAACCAAATTCTAGAGCCCATGTCATCCCAAAGATGGATGCTTAAATTTCAGCTTGATTGTTTGTGCCTTCTCCTAGGGGTGCTGCAAAAGATAATAGTAGATTGCCTGTTTGGTCTCTCAAAATACCCCCTACACCTATTTTTCTTGGATTTGTTAGTGCACTACCATCAATGTTGATTTTGATCCACTGATCTAGTGGTCTGGTCAACTAGGTAGCAGGGCATTTAATTTGAGGGAAGTTGGATGTCATCAACTTAAAATTGTCTTTGTAGATTGCATAGTTGACCTTGCTTATGTTGGATAATTTTCCCCCATGTTTTCTATAACATATGCTCTTCAACAGATTCTAACAAATAAAAAAAGGGGTCGCTTGTAGTAGAAGTTTGTGTGAATCATTTTTGTATTTAGTTGTAAACAATTATGTCATGAGTTGTTGCCAGGAACCGTGATCTATCTTGACTCCAACCATCTCTTCAAAACATTTCAACACATTATTTACAAATGTCGCATTGTTGAAAGTATGTTCTATCGTATCATGACCTGGCCTGTTACAACAACAAAAACAATTGAATTGTTCAATGCCAAAACTAATTAGTTTTTCATTAGTATGGAGTTTGCCTTTAAGAGCCCTCCGTTATAAAAAAAAAAGAAGATTTAAAAAGAATGCTTATATGCCAAGTGAGAGAATTAAAAGAGTTCTGGATGTTTTTCTCCGTGATTTCATTCCAGACAGTGGAGCAACTGAACTGTCCACTATTGTTAAGTTTCCAAATGTCCTAATCTGGGAGTTGGTGTTGTTGCAAAGGTATTGTTGTAGCTAAGATGCTTGATAGATGACTTTTTGGGCCTGTTGTATCATTTTGTTCCAGTTCCACGACCCTCTTCGCGAAATTCTGCTAAAGTGCTATTGTTGAATCTCTTATTGTTGGGGGAAAAAAGGCTATGTCGACCAACAACTAGCCAATTATCCCACCAAAAGAAACATGTGCCTGAGTTGATTTTCAATCGAATGTATTATTCTACATTGCTTCTAGTTTGTATCATGTGTTTCATAATCAAATATTCCCCATTATCCTATTTCTTGCATATGGGATTGGACCTTTTGCAATATTTAGGTTTCAGGAATTATCCCCTTAAGATATGTTTGGGCCTAAAGGTCCACAATTATTTGTATTGGAATGTAATGAATACATCTTTGAGGTTTATCATGCCCACTCTTCCCATCTTTTTATGAAAATCATAATTTTTTCCACGATGCCTAGTGATACTTCGTTTTTCCACTTCTCCGACCGCACAAAAAGTCAGCCATCATCATTTGGATTTTTTTGAGGACACCGGAAGGGGGGGTTAACTAAAGATAAGAGGTTAATGGGAAGGGCTTGAATAACTTGTTTGACCAACATAACCCTACCTCCATAACTTATTTGCTTTGTAGGCAAACCTCTAGTCCTACAAATCACTTTGTTAAAAAGGTCAGAAAAGAAAATCACTCCCCATATTTGGCTCCTAGATCTGATAGATAGTTCTTGAGCTAGAATGATGTTCTTTGAGATCTTCTTCCTTTCACAAAGCTGGATTGATAGAGAGAAATAATGTTAGGGAGGATATGTGTGATGTTCCGCCAGAATTCTAGCCAGAATTCACGTCCAAACGGGGGAGGAGGAGCTAGAGTCTTGAAGAGGTTTGCAAGAAGGCTCTAGAACCTTCTAGTTTTGTGGAGAAGACTAGTGAATTCCCTAGAATTCTCGAGAACACTTTAGAGCTTTGTAGAAGACTTTAGCATATTCTAGACAATGTGGAATTCTCTAGAATATGGACTAAAGTGTAGTTAGTAGAAGGACTTGTATAGTAAATTTTATTTACACTAAGGCCCTTAGGATATAGTATAAAAAGGAGGGCCATTTCATTTGTAAAGCATCCAAAAATCCAACCAAGTAAAGTAGTAATACAAGGTTCTTCTAAAGTTCTCCTTGCCCTTTCTAAGTCTTTCTTTGCATGCTCTTAGCGTTCCGAATAGTAAAAGTCTTACATTAGCTTACAAGATCGTGAAAGAATCGTGACTAAGTTGTCAAGTGCCGCACAGAGTACGAGCAGATTCTCTAGGTCCGTGACAAAGTGGTATCAGAGCAGGTTGATCGTTAGAGAATGGCCAACGAAGAAGACGTAAATGGCGCCAGCACCAGCAACGTCCGCATGGATGGAGGTAAGAATAACGGAAAGGTGAAGAAGAATCAGAAGGGTAACGAGGAAATGCTGCCCGAGATCACACCTAGCGAGGCGCTAACATCTCATCCACCTTCGACTGTCGGGGGGAGTGACTAAGAAGTAGGCGAGGATGCCATAGACGTCACTGTCGGAGAAGACTGGGTCGCACGGGTAGAAGTGGCTAGACGCGCCGTGGAGATCTTAGGCCGGCGCGTGAACGCGAGCGACAGCAATTTCAAGGCCCTTGAAGACTTCACCCTCGAGGAGAACGACAACATTCGGCAGGAGTTGGAGGCACGCCAGCGGGCCGAGTTCGAGACGAAGGAGGCCATTACTTCCTTGGAGTTCAGGCTTATGGAAGCACTTGGTGCAATTGAGACGTTGAAGGCCGAAGTGAAAGCGCTCAAGGAAGATAGGGAGGTTGGAGGATCGACATCACTTGACCGGGAAAGGGAGGCCAGAGTCGAGGCTCCCAAGCCACCTATGTTCAAAGGCGTCCGCGACACGCAAGAGGTGGAGAATTTCCTATGGCACTTGGAGAACTACTTCAAGTGTAATCGGGTGCGAAGTGATGAGAGCAAGATCAACACGGCTGTGTTGTATCTTTCAGAGAT
>NC_028641.1:18096269-18217400 GCF_001406875.1 Solanum pennellii | reverse complement strand
GGAGAGGACAATGGTGCTTAGAAGTCCTTGCCACCGCGCACGAAGAAGATTCCAAGAAGGAACACTGCCGTGACGAAAGAGAAGCCACCGAGGCACTTGCCTCCTATTAAGGAGGAAGTTCAAAAGATCGGTTTAGAGAGAGATCGGGCAATCGATGAGGAGGCTGCTTGAAGGGATTGATCAAGTGCGTGAATTCATGATCGCACGACAAAACTCAGACGCCAATACAACCGTAATACGACACGGTCATCACATCAATAGGTGGAGGAGAGAGTGATGTTCCGCCACAATTCTAGCCAGATTTCACGTCCAAACGGGGGAGACGAGATAGAGTCTTGAAGAGGTTTGCAAGAAGGATCTAGAACCTTCTAGTTTTGGGGAGAAGACTAGAGAATTCCCTAGAATTCTCTAGAACACTTTAGAGCTATGTAGAAGACTTTAGCATATTCTAGACAATGTGGAATTCTCTAGAATATGGACTAAAGTGTAGTTAGTAGAAGGACTTGTATAGTAAATTTAATTTACACTAAGGCCCTTAGGATGTAGTATAAATAGGAGGGCCATTTCATTTGTAAAGAATCGAAGAATCCAACCAAGTAAAGTAGTAATACAAGGTTCCTTCTTCTAAAGTTCTCTTTGCCCTTTATAAGTCTTTCTTTTCATTCTCTTAGCGTTCCGAAAAAGTAAAAGGCTTACTTGATCTTACAAGATCGTGAAAGAATCGTGAGTAAGTTGTCAAGTGCCGCACGGAGTATGAGCAGATTCTCTAGCTCCGTGACAATATGGCTATGTGTGTTGCTCATTAATTTAGAGATGATCTTGCTACAAAAATTGCTTAGACTGATAGACCTAAACTCATTCATTTTCCTGGGATTATTAACATAGTTAAGTAAAACAATGCAAGAATGGGAGAGTATTTAGGAATCATTTTGACACAGAAGAATTACTGACTAACTCCAATGATATCATATTTGATGATATGCCAACACATCCTGAAAAAATACCCCTTCATACCATCAGGGCCACCTGCTCAATTGGGGTTCATAAAGAAGACCACTTCTTTCAATTCTTCAATAGTAGGCATGACAATGAGTTTGTAATTATTGTCTTGTTTGACCATTCTTGGGCTGCATTCTAAGGGTGTTTCATTGATGAACTTATCTTCACCAGTAAAAATGTGTTGAAAATGATCACATGCAGCCTTTCTAATATTTTCATCTCTGGGTAACCACTCCCCATTCTTACTGTGAATTCTCTGAATATCTCCTTCCCGATCTAAGTGAATGGGAATATTTGGAATTACTCTTACCCTCATTAAACCATTGCATTTGAGTTTTTTGTTTCATAATTGAGTTCTCTAATTTTATAAAACTAATATAATTAGCATTGAGATCATAGAGGACAAGCTCGTTGGATACACTGGGAATTCGTATAAGTATTCATCATCAGTTTTCACTTTCTTCTTAGTCTTTAACCATTAAAAAGATTTTACCAAATTCTTTCCTGCACCAAGCATTAGGAGTATTAGATAGTCTTCTCATTTTCTAATGAAACCTCCACATAATGTTACCTTCTGCATCCATGTACAACAAAGCTTTTACAGTGTCTATGAATTGAGGCCTTTCCACCCAACAATTGAGGAATTTGATATACATGATTTGATCAGCCTCATTTGATGTCATTTTCATTAACAAAGGAAAGTGATCAAAACAACTGGATGATATATAAGTAATGGTGGTTTGGGGCATCAGTTCCTGCCAAGTATCATTAATAAGAGCCCTGTCTAACCTTTTCCAAATTATGCGGCTAATACCTCTTTTATTTGACAAAGTTAAATTTTTACCACCAAAGCCTTTGTCTAGTAGACCACAAGCTTCAATGACAATAATGAATTCTATACTCATTCTCATATTGAAAGGTACTCCACCCAATTTTCATCTATAGAAATGACAACATTGAAGTCACCAACAAAAGACAAAGGTTTAACCTTCTCAGCAAACTGTTTGAGCATTCTATCTCGCAATGGTCTTCTGACATGGTCTTTATACTTTGCATAGACAAAAGTAACAGTGAATTGAGTTGGTACCTCATTATGCTTAAGATCATATGTAATTTGTTTCTCATCCTCATCAATAATACTAAAATCAATGTCACCATTATATAATAACAAAATATTACAATTACAGTTACTACAAACATTATCCATGGACAATTGAATTTTAAATCATGAGCATTAGCATTGTCAAAGGGGTTCTAGAATTGCAATAATTGAAATATAATGTATTTGCCTATGAATTTTAGTCTTTCCACAAAACCTTGAGAGTTTATCCTCCTCGCATTCCATGTAATTGGATTAATTATTGAGATTATCCGGAGGATAATAGCCTTGTATTTGGTCTACCACCAGTGACAGTATTTAAGTCTTGGTTTTCGAAGTGAAACATGTAAGGTTGGAACCGTGTTGGAGATATTCTTTGATTCAGAGTTACCTGTTGTATATCATCTTCAAAGTTCTGATCATTGGGAGGACTAAAGACTCTAATCAAGGCATCACTAGTCTCATCATCTTCCTCTTGATATTGCGGTGATTCATTCTCTCCACAAACTCTTCTTCAGAATTTTTTACCTCGTATTAATCAATAAGTGGGATAGTATTAACCTACCATTGTTGTTATTTCTTGTAAGGAGGGGGGGTGGTCTTTGGGTGGAGAAGTCCTGTAGCGAGCTTGAAAAGGAGGAATAACCAAACCCTGATGGTCATTTACCATAATAAATTTTTNAGGGGGGGGGGTGGTCTTTGGGTGGAGAAGTCATGTAGCGAGCTTGAAAAGGAGGAATAACCAAACCCTGATGGTCATTTACCATAATAAATTTTTTACATGGTTCCTCTTCCCCTTCATATTCCTTTTTATCCTTACTTTACTGCAGTTTGCTCTTTCTCCTTTTAGCAGCTTCTTTTTTTTTTACTAGGTTTATTGTTGCTCTTGGGAGAATTTTTTGCTTTACTAGTGCTACAATTGTTCCCATGTCCTTTGGAATAGAAGTTGTATTTTTTAGCAGTGTATCTTGCTTACCGTTGGTGATTATCCCTGTTTTCTGCAGTATTGACCTTTTTCATTACCTTTGTTTGTCTTGGTTACTGAACTTGTTGTTGTTTAGATTATTGTTGATGGGGTTTTCGTATTGGCTAGGGCTCTAAAGTCTAGATTATGGTTTGTGTGTGCCCCCTCATGCAAAACATGAGACAAATTCCCCCCTTTGGTCACCCCTTCCTGCAAATTAGTAAGGTTGTCCTTACATCCCTTATCCATCCCTCCTTCAACTTCACCAGTCATATGATCAGACATATATAGTTGGAGTTACGTTGTACACCTGTGATACCTGAAGTCTTGTTGTTGGCCTCTTTTATCTTAGACATTTCTTGGGTTTCTTTAATATTTCCCTGTGCATACTTGTTTTGTGTCTTTTATGCTGCTAGTTGTTCCTTGTTATTTGCTTCCTCTCTTGTCGTGGTATATAGTTCCTGCATGTTCAACTTAGATTTTCACATCCGGGGAGCAAACCCTAGAAGTAACATGGCGTACTTGACCTATGCGAGGTCTTATACAGGCCCATAGTTACCATTAATCGCATCGACAATGTAAATTTAGCGAAATATTTAAAACTTTTCATAGCAGCTCATATGCTAGAAAGTTTACTTCATATATATATAACACATAAGTCATAATACATATTAGACCTTATGTCTCTTTGCCTTCCTATACTCAACAAAATTATAATACATTGGGGGCACAACCCTTAAAATATAAACATAAGTACAATATTTAAGACATTACAGTAAACCATAACATAGGAAATCCTTCGACTTACGGTTTCCTTTCCTTGATCTTGGGAATCAAATATCAAGCTCCTTAATAATATAGAAATCCTTTAAGCATCCATAATCTACATTTGTGTTAAAGGTAAAGAGGAATGGGATTAGTAAAATAATGCACTAAATATGACGACAATACAAAAACATGCATTTAGAAGGGACATTTTCTAGAAATCATACTTCATGCCTTTTTAATTAAATTTTATAAAATCATTAAACTATAGCATATACATCATCTTAATACTTCATCTAAACACAATTAAAGGTCAAACATTATAGAAAAGCACATATAGAATTTAAGTCCCATTTTTGGTCACTTTATAGTGAGCTCAATCTTTTTAACAGTGAACTTTTTATTTTAGTTCATTATCCTCCCAAGTAACCCTTTAGGGATACTTGGTGCAATGTATCACCTTAGGACCACAAAGAAAACCTTACATATCTTCTACACAATAAAACACATACTACCATAGAAGTATAATACAACATAGACATAGTTGATCCAAGAAATAAGGACATAACAGTGAGTTTCTAGTCATTATGCACATATACTTATTTTACTTCACATTGAAACTTATAATACCTAAATCATGACCCCATTCTAAGTCTAGTTGTGCAATGTACATGTAAGGCCCCATAATCTCACACATACTTACTAAACCTATCATGAGACCACAAGCACTTACATCCAAATCATATACCAATATTTTAAGAGGAAGCAACTTCATTTATTGTCAAGAAAGAGCCTCATCATATAGTCAACAAGATCAACATCAAGCTTAAAGACTCGTACCATGAACATTTTCATAAAAAGTAAACCAATACTACAAGGTCATGCATAAGTAACACATAAATAGTGACATGCATTAGAACACCTTCCTAGAACTTCCTAAGAAGATACTTGTGAAATTTCTAGATGGGTTCATTACTTCCACCCATCCTAAGTAACCTCCCTTGTGTCATTCTATTTACGGTCTTAGCCATTTACTTCCATTGTCCTTTTTACTTTAGGGAAACTTTATCCTTAACTTACATAGACCATGTAATGCTAAACACGAAATCCGGTGTCATAGAACCTCACACCGAAAGAAGGTGGTCTACCGGCCAAAGTAGAACCAAATGTGACATAGGTTTGTAGGTGGATCGACTAGCTAGTATCCTATGGTGAAAACATAGTTATGGAACTTCCAGGTACATTTTAAAACCGTCTTTTGCCAAGATTAGGTAATGCAATTATTCACTTATGGAAACCCTATTTATGCCTATTGAGGAATGTGGTTGTCCATCTCATTATCTTTATGGTGACATACATTCCTACCATAGGAAGGGACACACACTCATATTCAAGTTCACTCGGTGCTAAGCTAAGTTCCCNCTTATTTATCAAAATTGCATATATGTGGAGCTAACTAAATGTACTTTAATCATAAAATAAACTATGTACATGTTGCTACAAGATCACACTATACCATAACCACAAGGCATCCCTTATGTACTAGAGGGTAGAGAGTCCTAAACCATCAAATAATCTCCCTAGCTTAGTTAATCAATCATATTTTAGCAATAACATAAATTTAGGGCAGTAGACAAATAGTATAAATCATATCAAAATCATGGTTAATCTACCCTAGAATTAAGATCACATAATGTTCATTACATCATTCAAATTGTAGGCTGCAAGAACCTAGATTAATTCATGCCAAGATTACTTTTCTTTGATCATCAAGAATTCATACCCACAAAAAATTAAATTCATCAATATGAGGCATTAGATCAGGACAACATGGTCTACACGAAATCCTACTACCATTTCTATAACCTTTAGATCATAGTGAATATACTATTTAAGTCATCAATGGAAAGTAGAAGAATTATAGTCTAACCAACATTGATCAACATGAATAACCTAATAAAATTCTACCAATTTATTAATAAAATGAAGTAGCTAGATGAACCATTACATATTCGATTTATACTTTTATACCTTAAAATGTCAACATTATAGTGATTTCCTTGATACCTAGGTTAGGCATGTTCAGACCTTCATGCATTGATTCACCAGGGTAATTCATCAATGATTCACCATCAATATAAATAATAAACAGTAGATATAATCATATTGACATAATTGAGTCATAAATCGACATGCATAAGATCAAGATCATAAAACCATAAATAGGTTAAAATTGAGTTTGTGAAAGAGCATGGGTTCATCATGCAGTAGGATTGAAAATCACAACGAAATCAGTATATAATCATCAATACATTCATATGATTCTTTTGAAATCAATTTAAGAAAGAACTCATGGTTAGATTTAAGAAGTAGAATTTTTTCATGCAAACTATTTTGAAAACATTGAGATTAATTCTGTTGGTTGAAGGATAACTAGAGATGAAGGACCACCATACCTTTATATAAATTAAAATATCTAAAAATTTACGATTCATCCATGTAAATCCAAACTCCAAGCTGTTCATGAGATCACCAACAATGGAGGTTCTAGAGAGAACATTTTGAGGGGAAAGCGTTAAGCAAGTGAGAAGATTTTGGAATGTTAAGTTCACGTGTTAGCTGACTTATATACACCCAAAACTATCTAAATAAGCCCACAATAGTCAGGTTATGACGTGGGGTGAATTTCTCATTCACCTCTTTAAAAAAACAGACGGATACAATAAGTTGTAGGCCACCATCGACGGAGCCATCTACTGGGCGTTGGTCAGTCGACGGGTCGTGCATTGGCTTCCTTAGATTATTCCTTGGCAAACTATATGCTAAATTCCAAAGCTTAGTACAAATCTTCGATACCTCACCTATGGGCCGTTGGTTTACCAACAAGCCATCGTTTCGTCGGTCGATTGACACTCCCAACGCAGTGTCTCGACCAGCCTTGGGCCCTTCTTATAGGGCCTTTTTTGGGCCCTTTAGAAGTCGTACCCGACCATTTCAAATTGAATAAAACCCTTAACAAGTTTTAGAATTTCTACATATTTTACACCCAAAACAAACACTTGCAAGTCGTTCAAAAAGACTAGGCCCCATCAAGACACACGTTGAGCGTCTTAAGGGCTATCTNTGTTGGGCCCTTTAGAAGTCGTACCCGACCATTTCAAATTGAATAAAACCCTTAACAAGTTTTAGAATTTCTACATATTTTACACCCAAAACAAACACCTGCAAGTCGTTCAAAAAGACTAGGCCCCATCAAGACACACGTTGAGCGTCTTAAGGGCTATCTTTCAAACGCCTTGGTCGTTCACGGTCGTTCAACCTTCAAACTTCTCAAAATTACATATACCACCATTGAATATCATTATAACTAATTTAAAGTCTTCAAAATCTCATGACATACTAATATAAGAATGCATAGACACATGAGACACATACGTGACTAGTCGTAGAATGTTTTGGTAGTCCTTTGATGTTCGACTTCCAAATCATTTAAAACTTTACACACTGCTTCTATACAATATTATAATACATTTATGACCTTAGAAACTTAAGATAAACATGTTATTCTCTATAACCCTATCTCATTTTGTGGTCTTATATACATAAAATATTGTGTTGTCAGATACTAGGCGTACCTGCTTGTTGTACAGTCGAGTGTAAGTTTTCTTTTGTTGTCTTAGTAGTTTCTGAGGTTGGCCTCCATGTTGTTTTCTGAACTCCTTCCTCTTCTTGTTTGTAATTTTTCTTTTTTCTTGTTTTCCACTCTTCCTCTTTTTGATATGTTGGTTGTTTTGGTTTGTTGCCTTCCTTACTTTGTTGTAGTTGTTGCTCTTTAATCTTTTTTGCTTTGGCTTGTTTGTTTTCGTGCTCTTTTTGGATTTGGTTTTCTTCATTTTTGTTTTTCTTCTAATTTTACTGCTCTTTTCTATACTTGTAATAATCATCTCTTATTTAGAATTTACACTCTTTTATGTAGTGTCCCTAACATCCGCATTATTCATAGTATGGGGGATTCTTTCATATTCAATTGGTTGCCACTTCACTATTTTGAAATCATCATCATCCAACCCAATCCACACATGCTTAGATGGAGAATTAGTTAAGTCTACTTTCATCTTGACTTTAGCCATACCATCTCTTTATCTTTTTGTGTAAGCAGTATCTCAATAAAGGACTTTGCCTGCAGTTTCAAGTAGAGCTGTGAGGAAGGCCTTGTTAAAGCAGTGCCAAGGTAGGCCAGGTAAAGTTACCCATATAGGAGCTATAAGTGTTTCCTCTTCTGGACAAAAGGTGGGGGTGTAGGCATGTATCCTCATGAGTTTGCTTTCAATGGTCATTCTTTGTTGGGTCCAAACATTATTATAATCAAGTTCATTTTGAAGGTCTATAAACAAATGTCTTGAAATGTAGTGTGCAATATTGATCCCTTCACTAATTTGAGTTTGTTGAATAAAACACTTTATGATAAGCTCCACCTTCGGCATAGTAGTACTAAACTTGCCCACTAAGGTATACTTGCAATCCACCCTCAAGGTATGCATGAAGTCGTGCATATCATAAATCACTGTTGTGCACCCCAGCTTGGTTCTTTGTCTATGAGTGTTTATGACGATATTGGGAGTATATGCATCATGGTTTTGTCTAAGTCTTACAGCCAATGTTTTAACCACTATGTATGGAGCTTGTTTAGTCTTTTGTTCCTGATTTTTTGCTTGAGTTAGTAGGTTTGGAAATCTTATTTTCCTTGAAAGTGGGATAGTTTTGCTATCTTTTTTGCAGGTTAGGTGTAGGTTTGTCAAGGTTGCTGTATATTTTTAGAAAGGTTATGTGGTAGTTAGTTTGATCAATATTTTTTGTAGGTGAAGTGTGTTGAGTTTTACTCAATTAATGGCTCGGCTGATGTTCAGAACTACTCTTACCAATCGCCTATACCTGTTTACAAGTTTCAAAAACTCTTTGTCCCATGAAACTAGGATACTCATACCAGCAGTACAAATATCACTAAGATACATTTGAGTAGAAGTAGAGAGAGTGGACTTACCATCTTGATTACCTTCCTCATTTGGCTTCATGTTTTGCACTTTTGATGCAAAGGATTGTTGTTCCTGCATGTTGTCATGAGTATTATCAAGAGAATTAACAACTTTACCTCCATTTGGTGGTAGCACATTTCTTGGTATTACTTCACCTGGTTTGACACCAAATGTCAAATTGATTAGCTTTCCACCTCGATCACCTTCTTCCGTTGGTTTCTTGAAATTCGTACTATATTGAACGGAATTTCTTTTTGAGTGTGTTCCTCAGCTAAACAAGATGCTAGTGTGTAAGATGAATCTCCTAATCACTAGGATGTATCCCATTGAAGTCATCTTTCTCCTTTCTCCTTGTTTCTGTAGATTGCACATCGGGAAACATATCGACAGTGACTGGTCCATCCATTCTAGATGAATTTTTTTATAAGATATACCCTTTATCAGGGAAGTATTCCCCAGTGTTTAACTCTCCATTAATCCACTGGGAAGTTATTAAAATTTGACTGCGATTATCTGGCAATTTTTTCGCGATATCCCCAAAATTCACTTCCTCATAATTTTCTATTAGATGGATGGATTCACCTGATTTTTGAGTAGGATGTAGCCTTTGTTATGCAGAAATACAATTATTGTTCTTTGAACATTGATTTAGTTTTATTTGATCTGCAGAAATAAACTCCCATTATTTTTACTTTTTATTGTTTCATGATATTTTGAATTAACAGACTTCTGTGACGAATTATAGGGAGATTCAAGATGGATTTTGTTTGCGTTGTTCAAGAACTCTTGTTGGAGTTGGTAGGGTGGCCTAAAAAGGTCCACCGATGGCTTGCACACTATTTGAGACATCATTCAACTATCCGTTAGAGATAGCGTTGGTAGGCAATTCATGAGAGTGGGCATCTAGAGAGATTTTTAGAGAGAGAAAAAAATTGAGAAATTGGGAAGTTATGTGTTTTGGGCTTTTTTATTTTTAATTTTATTTTAATACCCTTAGACGGGTATGGTCTTAGCACCACATCCATGCCTTACCATTTCACAAAAATTATATACAAAGAGGGGGACATAAACCTTACCTCTTGACCTATGATGTCTTGGGTTCAATTTCCTAAAGAAATCTTACCTTCCCCTTACAATAAGATAAATCCAAAAATTCTATATACCTAGATGAACCTCTCAATACATAGAATCTAAGAAGCATAAATTAGGGAGAATCTCCCCTTACATCACAAAAATTAAACAATCTAACTTTAATTATTCAAGGAAGCTATATTGTGGGTTATAACTTAGTTGAAAAGCTATTAGAATTTTTAAGGAGTCTCTTTCATCTTCTTTATCTTTTTAATTCTAAATCTTGGAATCTTCATTAAGTCTAACTGAAAGTAAGCCTTTTCTTCTTTAGGTAACTCTTGACTAGTGTAATAGATTTAAAGAGAAGTGATTTTGGGGCTATGTTTGGACAATGCATCAGCCACCCAGTTAGCTTCCCTGAAAACATGAGTGCATTTGAATTCCTGATGTTGAGATAATTGTCCTCTCAATATGTCCAATTGATTGCATATACTCCATTGGGGATTAGCTTTTTTGAGTATCTAGTTGACAGTTACCATGGAGTCCATTTCCAAAATGATAGTCATGTAGCCTAGTTCAGTGCCCAAGACATACTGAAGATTGTTGCTCCTATTTCTGCCTGATTGTTTGTAAAAATTCATAGGGGTGAGGTAAATGCTTGGATCAGATTCCCTTCATGATCCCTTAGAATGCATCCTGCCCCTATCTTGCCTAGGTTGTTTAGTGTACTTCCATCTGTATAAACTTTTATCCATTGATCTGGTGGTTTTTTCCAATATATCTTTTTCTCCTTTGTCACATGGTTAAATCTTTCTGCTAGTTGGATTATTCCACACTAGGTAGGGGGCCAACTAATTTGAGGAAAAAACAGAGTTTATAAGTTTATAGATATCACTATAAATTACATACCTAAATCGTGTGCCAATAAGTGTTTTGGCTCCATATTTACATGGACATCTATGTTTACATAGATTCAAGAAGATGAGTATTGGGGAAGTCTGGAGGATGATTTAATGAGATTCATTGTTGTGTTTCATTGACCACCACTGAGTTATAAGTAGTCTCAGTGAACTATTATTAACTTCCACCCCTGCACTATTTGAAAAATATCTCCAGACCTTTTTAGCAAATTCACCATTGGTAAAGATATGGTTCATGGTGACTGAATCTGCCCGTTTCCTGCAACAAAAATAACTAGAAGGTTCTAAATAAAAATTAGTTAGATTCCCATTAGTAGCTAACTTCCCATTTAAAGCTCTCCAAAGGAGGAAGGAGTTTTTAAATGGTTTATGCCTATGAAAAATGAGATCTCTGAATTGATCTTTGGGTCTTTTTTTCATGATTTCATTCCAAGCTAAAGAACAAGTGAAATGCCATTGGAATTGACTATGCAATAAGCGTGGTTTGAAGTTTGTTTCTGAGGAACAGGTAATGCTAAGATAGTATCCAGCTGACTAGGGGGTGCCTGTTGAACCAACATTTGATAGTTCCACTAGCCATGTACCCAAAATTCAACTACATTCTTGGTGTCAAACTTGTAAGTGCTGCTAGAAATCACAGCAAGATGACCTTCCCAAGTCCAGTTGTCCCACCAAAAAGAGCATTCCCCGAGTTCAGCTTCCACTGGATTTTTTGCTCATCATTACACCTGTTGTATATCATAAGTTTCCAATTCAGTGAATCTCTAAAATCCCATTTCTTGAAGATAGGATTTAATCTTTGGAAGTATTTGGCCTTGATGAATTCTCCTCATAGTGTGTGCTTCGCTTTAATGGTCCAGAACTCTTTATATTTGAAATCTAAGCACACATCCTTCATTTTTTTCATTGCCACCACTCCTTCCTCAAAAGGATAGTTGAGGGTCTTCTCGGAGGCCCTATGACACTTTTTTTTTTCACTCTTCCATCCCCAGAAGTAGTATGCCATCAACATTTGTATTTGCTTAAGTATAGTGGCAGGGGGGGGGTGATAAATGAAATTATATGAATAGGCAAGGCTTGAAGAACATTCTTAATCAACACAGCCCTACCTCCAAAGTTAGTTGCTTGGTTTGCCACCCTGTAATCCTTCAAATATCTTTAAAGACAAGGTCAGAGAAGTATGAAATTCTGGGCCTACCCACAACGAATGTACATCCCAGATAAGTGGTAATGCCCTGCCCACACTGATCCTTTTAATTTTATACTTTGTGTTGTCAAGCACATTCTGATGGACCATAAAGTGACTTTTCTAACAATTAATAAACTAGCAAGAAGTATCCTCATATGTTATGAGATGCTACATGATGAGTTTGAGAGACTGAACCATTCGTGAAGTAAACAAGATGGTTCACTTGGGGTCCCCTTCTTTCCATGAAAAAGACATGGTAATCTTGATAATTATGGAGACTATTTAAAGATCTTAAAAACATTTTTGCACCTAAAATAAATAGGGTAGGGAAAAGGGGGTGACCCTGTTTGAGACAGCTTGTGTAATGAAAAAACCCATATATCCTGCAATTTATAATCATTGAGTATCAATTGTTGGCCATAATTTTAAAAACCATATCAATAAATACTTCATTGAAGCCCATTTTCCTCAGCATCTTTAACTTTTTCTTCAAACTATCCAACTCTCTTTAAAATATACCAAAATTCCTCTTTGGACCACTTAGTAAGAGTATTAGAGAGGCTTTTCATGTTATGCTTAAATCTCCATATACTATTTCCATTAACCTCCCTTTCCCAACAAATCTTAACAATTCCTAAAAAGTTAGGGCTATCCACAAAACAATTAAGGAATTTGAAATACTTGGTAAGGTTTCCCTCATTGTTGATTATCTCCAATAACAATGGACAATAATTAGAACCAGTAGAAGGAAGGTGGGTGATTGTAGTTTGAGGCATATTTTCTAGCCAATATCATTTATCAACCCTCCATCAAGCCTTTTCAAGATCCTTTGATTGATCCCTCTATTATTAGACCAAGTGTAGTTTTGGACACTAAAACCGATGTCCATCAAACTACAAGCTTCTATAATGGCAATGAAGTCAGAGTTTTCCTGATATTGTAAGGAATTTCCCCTTATTTTTCCTCTGTGGAAGTTCTAAGATTATAATCCACCACTAAGCACCAAGGTTTGTCCTCATTTTGTGCTTGCCGGAGCATTTTATCCTAAAGAGGCCTTCGTAGATATTCTTTAGATTATGCATAGACAAATGTCATGGTGAATTGTTGTTGAATCTCATTGTAGCTGATGTCAGAGGTAATTTGCTGTTATTCCTGATCTTTCACCACACAGTCAACATCCTAATTCTGAAAAATCCATATTTTACAATTTCAGTTAGCTATTGCTTTGTCCATAGCTAGCTGATTCTTGAAGCTCATAACATAACTACAATCTACAAATGGTTCCAGAATAGCAATAATGGATAAGTGATACATTTTCTTGAACATTTTAATTCTCTCCATGACTCCCTGAGTATTGATTCCCCTTACATTCAAAATGACTGTACTAATCATTGGGAAACTCTAGATGAGAAGAGCCTTGTGTTTGGTCTTGCAGAAGTGACAGATTTAATGTCATGTTTTTAGAAGTGAAATTTCTTCTGTTTCAATTTTTTTGGAGATAAGACTTGATTTTAGGTCACTTGTCGAATCTCCTCCTCAAAATCTTGAACATTTTCAGGACTAAATGCTCTTATCAAAGCATCACTAGTGTCATTATCATCATCAGTTTCCTGCCAATATTGATCATTCCTTTCTACCTCATCCTCTTAATTGATAACCTTATATTCATCTATTAGAGGGGTAGTAATCACATGACATTTGCCATATTCTTTATCAGGTGGTGCTTTGAGAAAATGTTTTTCCTCTCCCTAAAGTAAAAAGTATGGTGTTATCTACAAAATTCAAATGATTCACTTGGGACCCTCTAACTTCCATGAAGAACCCATGATAACCATGATGGCTGTTAATCCTATTTACGGATTTTCAAAGCACCTCTCCACCTGAAATAAATAGGGTAGGGGAAAGGGGGTGAACCTGTTTGAGACAGCTTGTGTAATGAAAAAACCCATATATCCTGCAATTTTTAATCATAGAGTATCAGTTGTTTGCCATAGCTTTCAAAACCATATCAATAAATACCTCATTGAAGCCCATTTTCCTCAGCATCTTTAGTTTTTTCTTCAAACTATCTAACTCTATTTAAAATATCCCCGAATTCCTGTCGGAACCACTTACTCAAAGTATTAGAGAGCCTTTTTATCTTATGCTGAAATCTCCATATACTATTTCCATTAACCTCCCTTTCCCAGAAAATCTTCACAATTCCTAAAAAGTTAGGGATATCCACACAACAATTAAGGAATTTGAAATACTTGGTATGGTTTCCCTCATTGTTGATGATCTCCAATAACAAAGGACAATGATTAAAACCTGTAGAAGGAAGGTGGGCGATGGTAGTTTGAGGCATATTTTCTAGTCAATATCATTTATCAACCCTCTGTCAAGCCTTTTCCAGATCCTTTGATTGATCCCTCTATTATTAGACCAAGTGTTCTTTTGGACACAAAAACCTGTGTCCATCAAACTAGGAGCTTCTATAATGGCAATAAAGTCCAGAGTTTTCCTGATATTGTAAGGAATTTCCCCTATTTTTTCCTCAGTGGAAGTTATAACATTATAATCCCCCACTAAGCACCAAGGTTTGTCCTCATTTTGTGCTTGCTGGAGCATTTAATCCTAAAGAGGTCTTCGTAGATATTCTTTACATTTGTTATAGACAAATGTCATGGTGAATTATTTATGAAGCTCATTGTAGCTGATGTCACAGGTAATTTGCTGTTATTCCTAATCTTTAACCACACATTCAACATCCCAATTCTGAAAAATCAATATTTTACCTTTTAAGTTAGCTATTGAATTGTCCATAGCTAGCTGATTCTTGAAGCTCATAACATAACTAATATCTACAAATGGTTCCAGAATAGCAATAATGGATAACTGATACATTTTTTTGAACCTGTTAATTCTTTCCATGACTCCCTTATTATGGATTCCCCTCAAATTCCAAATGATTGTAATAATCATTGGGAAACTCTAAATTAGAAGAGCCTTGTGTTTAGTCTACCAGAAGTGACAGTTTTTATGTATTGTTTATGGAAGTGAAACTTCTCCTGTTTCAATCTTTTTGGAGATAAGCCTTGATTTTTGGTAACTTGTTGAATCTCCTCCTCGAAATCTTGAACATTTTAAGGAGTAAATGCTCTTATCAAAGCATCACTAGTGTCATCATCATCATCAGTTTCCTGCCAATATTGATCATTTCTTTTTACCTAATCCTCTTAATTGATAACCTTATATTCATCAATTAGGGTGGTAGTATTCACGTGACATTTGCCATATTATTTATCAGGTGGTGCTTTTAGAAAATGTTTTGCCTCTCCCTAAAGTAAAAAGTACGATGTTATCTACAAAATTCAAATGATTCACTTGGGGACCTGTAACATCCATGAAGAACCCATGATAATAATGATGGTTGTTCATGCTGTTTAGGGATTTTNACCAAAGCATCACTAGTGTCATCATCATCATCAGTTTCCTGCCAATATTGATCATTTCTTTTTACCTAATCCTCTTAATTGATAATCTTATATTCATCAATTAGGGTGGTAGTATTCACATGACATTTGCCATATTATTTATCAGGTGGTGCTTTTAGAAAATGTTTTGCCTCTCCCTAAAGTAAAAAGTACGATGTTATCTACAAAATTCAAATGATTCACTTGGGGCCCTGTAACATCCATGAAGAACCCATGATAATAATGATGGTTGTTCATGCTGTTTAGGGATTTTCAAAGCACCTCTCCACCTAAAATAAATCGGGTAGGGGAAAGGGGGTGACCCTGTTTGAGACAGCTTGTGTAATGCAAAAAACCATATATCTTGCAATTTATAATCATAGAGTATCAGTTGTTGGCCATAGCTTTCAAAGCCATATCAATAAATACTTCAGTGAAGCGGATTTACCTCAGCATCATTAACTCTTTCTTCAAACTATCTAACTCTCTTTAAAATATCCCCGAATTCCTGTCTTGACCAATTACTCAATGTATTAAAGATCCTTTTTATCTTATACTGAAATCTCCATATACTATTTCCATTAACCTCCCTTTCCCAACAAATCTTCACAATTCCTAAAAAGTTAGGGCTATCCACACAACAATTAAAGAATTTGAAATACTTCGTATGGTTTCCCTCATTGTTGATGATCTCCAATAACAAAGGACAATAATTAGAACCTGTAGAAGGAAGGTGGATGATGGTTGTTTGAGGCATATTTTCTAGCCAATATCATTTATCAACCTTCTGTCAAGCCTTTTCCAGATCCTTTGATTGATCCATCTATTATTAGACCAAGTGTACTTTTGGACACAAAAACCCATGTCCATCAAACTAGAAGCTTCCATAATGGCAATGAAGTCTAGAGTTTTCCTGATATTGTAAGGAATTTCCCCTATTTTTTCCTCAATGGAAGTTATAACATTATAATCCCCCTCATTTTGTCCTCATTTTGTGCTTGCATGAGCATTTAATCCTAAAGAGGTCTTTATAGACATTCTTTACATTTGGCGTAGACAAATGTCATGGTGAATTATTTATGAAGCTCATTGTAGCTGATGTCACTGGTAATTTGTTGTTATTCCTAATCTTTCACCACACAATAAACATCCCAATTCCGAAAAATCCATATTTTACCATTTCAGTTAGCTATTGAATTGTCCATAGCTAGCTGATTCTTGAAGCTCATAACATAACTACTATCTACAAATGGTTCTAGAATAGCAATAATGGATAAATGATAAATTTTCTTGAACATTTTAATTCTTTCCATGTCTCCCTGAGTATTGATTCCCCTCAAATTCCAAATGATTGTAATAATCATTGGGAAACTCTAGATTAGAAGAGCCTTGTGTTTAGTCTACCAGAAGTGAAAGTTTTAATGACTTGTTTATGGAAGTGAAATTTCTCCTGTTTCAATCTTTTTGGATATAAGCATTGATTTTAGGTAACTTGTTGAATCTCCTCCTCAAAATATTGATCATTTTGAGGACTAAATGCTCTTACCAAAGCATCACTAGTGTCATCATCATCATCCGTTTCCTGCAAATATTGATCATTTCTTTCTACCTCATCCTCTTAATTTATAATCTTATATTCATCAATTAGAGGGGTAGTATTGCCATGATATTGGCCATATTCTTTTTCTTGTGATGCTTTGGGGGGAGGTTTTACTATTTTTTCTGATCAAAATTGTTTATTTGGCCCTGCTGATTGTCCTTAAAACTCTAACTCCGTACAAGGATTCACACTCCTTTCCTATTGGTTTTCCTAATCAAACTCTTGTTGTTTATTGAGTCTTCTATTAGCAACATCTCTTTTCTTTTTGCTAGGTTTGTTTTTTCTCTTAAGAGTATTTTCTATCATATATTAATTAGCATTGTTGTCCAATTCCTTCTCCTATTGTTCTTGTTTTTGGTTTTCATGTTTTCAGTTTCCCTACATTGTATGCCCTTATGCCCTTCCTTGTTGCTAGTAGGGTTGTTGTCTTTTTGTTGTTCCATTTCCTGTCTTTTTTGTTTGTTCTCCTTTTGTTTCTTTTTCCTATTACTATGGTTTCTACAATCAGAGGTCAAGTCTGTGTATTCCTCCTAATGCCCATCATGAGGTAGGTTCCCGCCTTCGGTTACCCCCTCTTGCATGTCAGAAGTGTTCTACTGACATCCAACTTCCATACCTCCATCAGCTACAACCAACCTACTAACATGGATATTCAATTTATTAATTATAGAGTTCTCATCTATGATACCTGAATTGATATTTATCCCTCCCTTTGTTGTTGTAGTTGTTGATAGTCTACTGTGCTTCCAACTTGTTCCTTGTTTTGATTTAATTGGCTTGAGTTCCTTTCTTGATTTATTTCCTATTCTGAGTACTCTGCATTCTTTTTATTGCCTTCTTTTTGCCTTGGCATGCTTTGCCTACCTGTAGTGTTCTCTTTTCTTTTCTTGTTTGTTGGTTCTACTACCTTTTGATCTTTGTTTCCTCTGCCCTCTCTTTGTGCATTGTGGTCTTCCTACAATTCTAGATTAGTATGAGATAATTGTTGAGAAGTAGTAGTTTGCCTGCTTGATAATTATCCTTTGTAGTCTTGTTTTAGAAGTATGCTTCCACATAGTCTTTGAAGTTGCATGCTCATGTTGTCTTGTATTTTTCCTTTTTTGAGTCTGTCATTCCTTCTCTTTTTGTTGTTCTGTTTACCTTTGCCTGTTGTTGTCTTTGCCTTGCTATTGTTGTTGCTATATATTTTCCTTGCTTTTGCTTTGTCTATCTTCCTATTCTTTTGCTTTTTTGGACTCCTTATTTTTGTTTTTCTTCTCACCTTCTTTATCCTTTCTTTTTCTATGCTTCCCATCTCTCATTTTGTACTTACATTCATCAATATCATACCCCTGATGTCGTCAATTTTCACAGTACGGGAAATCAATCTCATAGTCCACAGATTACTAAATTCTAATATTGTCACCCTCAGGATGTAATCCTATCCAAACATGTCTAGGTATTGGCTTGGTAAAATCTATTTGCATCTTAACTTTGCCCATTAAAGCCCTAGACCTTTTAAAAGAAGTAGTGTATAGATATAGAACCTTACCAACTAATTCTTACAAGGGAGTAAGAAAAGGTTTTTTAAACCAATGCCATAGTAGTCCAAATAGCAAGATCCATACAGGAACAGTAGAGGTCTCTTCCTCAGGTTTGAAAAAAGGTGTCCAAGCTTGTATCCTCATCAATTTTCCTTCAATAGTCATCCTTTGTTGAGTCCATACTGTGTTATAATCCGACTCATTTTTTAAGTCAATAAACACAGTTATAGAATTGTAGTGAGCTATGTTCACCACCCCCCCCCCACTTAGTTGAGTTTGTGGTATAAAACTCCTCCTGTGAGCTCCACTTTAGGCATGGTAGTACTAAATATTAAAACTAATGTATACTTACAATCCACAGTCAAAGTGTGCATGTAATCATTCATATCAAAGAATACCACAGGTTGTCCTTGCTTGGTGGTTTGTGTAATAGTTGTTTTCATTACTACAGTTGGAGCTTGTGCTTCATGTATATGTCTCAATCTTGTAGCCAACGTTTGGATCACAAATAAGGAGCAGGTACCTGAACCTAATCCTTCTTGGTAATTGGGATATTCTTATTTTTATTGGAAGAACTTGAATTTGGGTTAGGAACATTTTTGTTCGCATTTTGAACATTAGGACCTCTTCTCTCTTAGGAAATTCTCTATAATAGAGATTTTGCCTAATGTTATCTTGTTGATCATCCCACTTATTTAGTTCTTTGTTCCTCTCCTCAATGATCTTGTTTTGCTCCTAGTGTTTCTTATCACTCTTAGCCATTTGCCCCATACCTTGACCACAAGTTCTACCCTCCAAGACTACATTGGTATTGGATTTCTCATAGTAAACACTTTCTTGATGGATTCCTTTTAGATGTTGACCTCCTCCTTTTCCTATATTCTAATCCTACGAGCTGACTGTTCATGGAATTTTCATGCTCATGTCCATCGTTAACTTCATTACATATATAATTCTAATTAGAGTTATAGTTAGTATGATTCCCTGCATGATTTACCTCCCTTGCTTTCCACTTGAGTTGTCTTTGATGGCCTTGTCTTTCAGCATCTGCAACTTTAGGATTGAATGCGAATCGGGAGTTTGCAAAATTATCCACTTCTATAGTTTCATGTTCACGAACTAAGGCCTTGTTATGTGGCAGCATAGAGGCTAAGCTTGCTTCCATGGTTTCCTTTCTGCGAGTACCTTTTTTAGTGTTGTTTTCGTTATTTACAATTTATTATTCTTTTTCTGGTTACCTCCATGGATTGTACCAGTAGAAGTATTAGTGTTGGTACTTCGTTGTTTAGTATTGTTCCCTCCATTAGCTTCCCCTGTAACATTGTTCACTCGACTGACCTTTTGACCTCTTGAATTCTTGTTACCACCAATTTTTTGGTCTATTTTACTTGATATTGCTATGAGGTGAACATCTTCCCCTTCTGAATCAACCCCATTATTTGTTTCTTCTCGATTTCGCAGGCAAGTTGATCGATTTTGCATTTTAACTTCATAAGCTTCAGTTGCGTTGTTCATTTAATTCCCACTTTCTTTTGTTTCTATTGATTCTTCAGTATTTCTTGATAGTTGATTATGGTGTAGCTTTAATCGACTAGATTCCTGATTACACCTTATTGATTCTGAGTGAATATTGTTGTTTTTCCAATCTTTTTCCCTCCAAGAAACTTTACTGTTCATCGCGCCTTGAGATTTCAATTTCTCGTAGTTATTTGATGAATTAGAGGGGGGATTAAGGGCCCGTTTGGATGGGCTTAATAAAAGCAGTTTTAAAAAAGTACTTTTAAAGTGCTGAAACTTATTTTTAAAATAAGCAGTTATGCGTTTGGATAAAAGTGCTGAAGTTAAAAAAAAGTTGTTGATGTGTTTGGCAAATAAGTGCTAATAAACAGCTTTTTAAATCAAAATGTCAGAACTCCCCTTGAAAGTTGTTATCATAATAAAAGTTAATTAATTTATATTTTACAACCATAAATAATTATATTTTGCTATCATTCACATATTTCTTTCTCATCACAAACTATTTATAAGAGGAATATAAACTTATTATAGATTTTAAAGATATATAATTTGAAATAGATCAAAGAACGATTTAAGATTTTATTTTAGTTTCATCCATAGGTAATAATAATTGTCTATCATTCACATATTTCATTATTATCACAAATTATTTATATGAGGAATATAAATTTTTATTTAAGTTGTATGTGCAACTTATTTTACATTTTTAATAATATATAATTTGAATAGATCACTTGAAAGATTTAAGATTTATTTTATTTTCATTCATTAGTAATAGTAATTGTCTATCATCCACACGTGAAAAGGGAAAAATGGAAGAAAGAGATGTTAGGGTTATGTGGGTAATTTGGAGATTGTATAAAAATATTAAGGGCAAAAAGGTAAAAATGTGGTCAACTTAAAACCGCTTATAAGCTAAAAAAAAAGCACCCGTACCCCAGCTTTTAAGTTTTGGCTTAAAATAAGTTTTTTTAAACTTAAAATAAGTTATTTTGAGTATTGCCAAACAGCTAAATAAGTCAAAAACCAGCTTTTGGGTCAATTTGACCAGTTTTTAAGCTGAGCCAAACAGGCTCTAACTAAGAATGGGTTCCTTTCCTCCAAACGCCCCTTCTACGGCTAGTCTGGTGGTCTGATATTAGCCGACGGCGGATCACGAGCCATGTTTGGCGTTTCTGAACTAGCTGTTACTATCTGTTAGATTTGCTTGTGAAATGTAACGTGCGGGAGTGTTTGTTTTAATGAAATAAGTTAGTAGGAGAACTCATGTATTTTGGGATTGGGGTTTAATGTTAATGGTTTAGGGTTAGGGTTAATGATAGGGTTAGGGTTTGGGTTAAGGATAGGGTTAGGGTTAGGGTATTGAGTTTTTCTAGGTTTTTGGGTTTAGGGTTTAGGTTGATGTTTAATATAAATGGTTATTGTTTAATGTTTTGGTTTTTGTATTTTGGGCTTGGAGTATAGGGTTTATCGTAAGGGTTAGGGTTAGGGTTTAGGTAGTTTTTTAGGTTTTAGGATTTGTGGTTGAGGATTTGAATTGTTATATATAAGATTTACTGTTTGATGTTAAGGTTTTGGTATTTTGGCTTTTGGGTTTAAGGTTTAGATTATATGGTTAGGTTTAAGGATAGGGTTAGGGTATGATTTTAGGGTTTTTTTAGGATATGGGTTTTAGGGTTTTGGATTTTTGGTTTAAAATCTATGGTTTAGTGTTTAATGTTTGTGTTTTTGTATTTTGGGCTTGGGGTTTTGGGTTAATGGTTTAGGTTTAAGGTTAGGTTTAGGTTTTGGGTTCGGGTTAGTGTTATGGTTTTGGTGTTTTAAGGTTTTAAAATTTGAGGTGTTAAATCTATGGTTTAGTGTTTAATATTTTGGTTTTCGTATTTTGTACTATGGTTTTTTTTGGACATTCTCTTTGGACGTAGGGTTTAGGGTTACGGTGAGGGTGTAGGTTTTTATTATATAGTTGGGTTTTGGTATTTTTGGTTAGAGTTGCGAGTTTATCGTTTAGGGTTAGGGTAGTTTATGGTTAAGGGTTAGGGTTAGGGTTTTGTTTTTTTTTGTTTAGGTTTTAGGATTTGAGGTTTTAATATCAATGGTATAGTGTTTAGTGTTTGGTTTTTTTTAATTTTGGACTTTGGAATTAGGGTTTATAGTAGTGTTAGGGTTAGGGTTAAGGTTTTTTTATTAGGTTTTAGCATTTGGAGTTAAGAATTTTAGTTGTAATATCTATTCTTTAGTGTTTAGTGTTAGGCTTTTTGTATATTTGGACTTAGGGTTTAGGGTTTAGGGTTTACGTTAAGGGTTAAATATAGGATTTGTGTTAGGTTAGGGTTTCTGTTAGGGATGGGTTTAGGGTTACGATTTAGATTTTTTTTTAGTTTTAGGTTTTATGGTTTAGAATATTTGGGTTAAAATCTATTGTTTAGTGTGTAATGTTTGTGTTTTGGTATTTTAGGCTTAGGGTTTCAGGTTAATGATTTAGGTTAAGGTTAGGCTTAAGGTTAGGGTTAGGAAGGGTTTAGGTTTTTCTTAGATTTTATGGTTTGTGGTTTAGGATTTGNTGGAATATTTGGGTTAAAATCTATTGTTTAGTGTGTAATGTTTGTGTTTTGGTATTTTAGGCTTAGGGTTTCAGGTTAATGATTTAGGTTAAGGTTAGGCTGAAGGTTAGGGTTAGGAAGGGTTTAGGTTTTTCTTAGATTTTATGGTTTGTGGTTTAGGATTTGAGGTTTAAAATCTATAGTTTAGTTTTTAATATTTGAGTTTTCATATATTAAGCTAAGGGGTTTTTTTGGACTTCTTTTTGGATATTTTTTGTTTTTTAGTTAAATAACCCTTGGAGGATAGGGCTGAGCAACACCCCCAGGCCTTATTATTCATAAAAGCAAAAGTACAAGGAGGGGGGCATAAACATTACCTCCGATCCTATGGTTGTTCAGAGTTTACTCTCCAAAGAAAGTTGAGTCAACCCGTAAAAAAAAGGTAACCAAGAAACTAAGTACCTAAAATTGAGGACTCCTCTTCATACAAAGAATCTAGTAAAATAAACAAGGGAGACTCTCCCTTTAAATTTTAAAGCACAAAATAAAACTAGTTATCTAACCTATTTAAATAAGCTATAATTTTAATCCATAACTAAGTTGGAAAGGGCATGCACTTTGTTCTTTGATCTTCTTGGTCTTTTTCTTCTGAAACATTGCATTCGCAGTATGTGTAATTGATAATAAGCCCTAGCTTCCTTAGGTAGATCTTAAATGTTGTAGTAGAGTTTTGGGCTAGTGATCTTGTTGAAATAATTGGACAAGGAATCAGACACCCAATTTGCTTATCTAAAGGTGTATAGGCATTTCAATTCTTGTGTCTGTCTGAGGAGTGCTTGGAGCCTTTCAATCGGTCTACTTATATGCCTTTGAGGGACTGATTTTTGCATTATCCACTTATTAATTATTACTCATCCTCTAGTATGTTTTTCTTGTAGCATAGTTCCAATGCCTAAGTCATTCCAAAGATAGCTTCATATATTTCATCTTGATTCTTGAAGCATTCTCCAAGAGGAGATTCATAAGACACCCATAAGCTTCCTTTATTGTCTCTCAAGATCTTCATGCTCCAATCTCGCCTGGATTGCTTAATGCACTTCATTTGTAATGATCTTGATCCATTGATCTGGTAGTCTTGTCCATGTTACCATGTGTACCTTGATGTCATGAACGCATCTCCCACCTAGCTGAATTATTCCTTTCCATGTAGTAGGCCAATTAACCTTGGGAAAAATAACAGTCATTAGCTTATAATTGTCTTGAAAGACTGCATACCTCACCCTAATACTATTGGATGTTTTGCCTCCATATTTAGTAGCACATGATTATTCCATAGGTTCCAGTAGATGAGAATAGGGTTGGCCTGTAATAGGAGTTATGGGCTTTATTTTTGTGTTTCATTTTCTACCACTATATTATGAGTTGTTGCAAAGAACTATGATCTATTTTTACTCCAGCCGTGGCTGTAAAGATTCTCCAAACTTCGTCTGCAAGTACTCCATTATTGAAGGTATGTTCTATTGTGTCTTTGCCTAACGTGTTACAAAAAAAAAACAATTTGTTGGATCAATGACAAGAGTTATTAGCTTTTCATTAGTAGGGAGTCTGCCTCTTAAGGATCTCCATAGTAAAAAAAAAGCTTTGAATGGAATGCTCTTATGCCAAATGAGAGAATTAAAGTGAGATTTAGCTCTCTTTTACCGGATTCCATTCCAGACTGATGAACACCTAAACTAGCCATTGGTGTAAAGTTTTTAGTATGCTTGATATGGAAATTGTTGCTCAATGGGGAGAGTTGTTGCTAGGATGTTGACAAGTTGACATGGAGGTTCCTGTTGAATTAACATATTGTAATTCCATTACCCTTCCATCAAGAATTTTGTTACATTGCGATTGTTACACCTGTTACTCTTAGTGAAAAAGTGAGAAAAATGGGCCACACCTAACAAGGTATCCCACCAAAAGAAATAATTTCAAGAATTAAGCTTCAACAGAATGTGCTGCTCCACTCTGTTTCTGTTATGTATCATATATCTCAAAATCTGAGATTCCCCATCATCCCATTTCTTACATATGGGATTTGATCTTTGTCAATACTTGGATTTTACGAAATCTCCCCATGTGGTGTGTTTAGTCCGAAAGATCCACCAATGCATATATTTAAAGGACATACACACATCTTTCAAATTTCTCATTACCATCCCTCTTTCCTCAGTAGGGAAGCTTGAGTTTCTCCATGAAGCCCAGTGATACTTTCTCCTTTCACTCCTCCATCCCTAGAAAAAATCTTCCATAAGCATTTGAATATGTTTAAGCACTGTGGAAAGTGGAGTGACTGCTGAGTGTAAATTGATTGGTAGATCTTGCAATACATGTTTAATCAATACAGCCCTCCCCCATAGCTTAGTTGTTTTGTATGTCACGCTATAATCATGCAAATCACTTTATTAATAAGGTCAAAAGAATAAATAATCCTACGTCTACATATCAAAAGAGGGCAACCAAGGTAAGTTAGAGGTTCCTATTTTTGCTTGAAGACTGTGATTCTTTTGATGCTATACCTTGTAATGTTAAATACATTAAAATGCATCAAGAAAAGGATTTTATCACTATTAATCACTTGTCTAGATTTTCTTCCATAAATCTTGATGGTTTGAATGATGAGTTGAATAATTTTGGCTATTAAAGAAGTGAGCAATATGGTGTAATCTACAAAAGCGGTGTCATCTGAAAAAGCTAAAATGGTTCACTTGAGGACCTCTTACTTCCATGAAGAAACCATGGTAATCAGGATGGTAGTGCAGCCTATTCAAAGATCTTGAAAGCACCACTGCACAAAAAAAAAATAAGGCAAGGGATAGGGGGTCACCTTGCTTGAAACCTCTAGTGGAATAGAAAAAATCAAATCTCTTACCATTAATAATACTGGAATATCAGCTATAGGCCATAATTCTCCACACCATGTCAATGAAAACCTCATCAAAGCCCATTTTCTTTAACACCAGACAAATGTAAGACCAAAAGACTATGTCGTAAGCCTTTGATATGTCTAGCCTCATAATGACATAACTTCCAATATTAGACTTTTTGATTTAGTGAATAATCTCCTGAGCAAGCATGATATTCTCAGAGATACTTCTAACGTTGACAAACACAAAATGATTTAGAGAAGTCAAATTAGGGAGAATAGGGCTCAAACATTTGCTCAATAATTTAGAAATAATTTTGCTAGTGAAGTTGCTAAGGCTGATGGGCCTGAACTCCTTTTTTTCGTGGGATTACACACCCTGGGAAGTAGAACAATCCATGAGTCTTAAAAATACGTAGGAATCATTTGGCCACTGAAAAAATCTTGAATAACTCCCATTATATCATGCTTAATAATGTGCCAACATTTTCGAAAAAAATAACCATACATACCATCAGACCCTGCTGCAGACAAGGTTTCATGGAAAAAATCACTTCTCTCAATTCTTTTATGTTAGGAATGTTGGTGACACTGTCATTTTGTTCATCATTGACCATTCTTGGGATACAGTCTAAAGTGCCTTCACTGATAATCTTGTCCACTCTAGTAAACATATGCTGAAAATATTCACAGGAAACCTTACCATTGTTCTCATCTCCCTGCAACCATTCTCCATCTCATTAATTCTATGAATAAACAGTTTTTTCCTCCTTCCCATTATCATAAAATTGAAGAATTTTATGAGTGTCACCCTCCTTACACCGTTGCAATTGTGTTTTATGTTTCATAATGGAGTCTTCCAATTTCAGATATCTAATGTAATTTGCGTTTAACTCATGGCGTGTGTCCCTTTTAACTTCAGAGTTGTTCTGCATAAGATTTTCTTTAGCATTTCTCACTTTTTCCTCATGCGCACTAACCTTTAATAAATGGTCCCCAAAATACTCTCTTGGACCAGGAACTAAATGTTTTAGACATTCTTATCAGCTTTTGATGAAATCTCCACATAATGTTTCCCTCTGCCTCCCTTTCGTAATAAGTTTTCACAAAGATCGAGATGTCACATCCGGGGAGCAAACCCTAGAAGTAGCATGGCATAGCTGACATCTCGGAGGTCTTATACAAGCCCATAGTTATCATTCATCGCATAGACATAGTAAATTTAGCTGAAAATTTAAAACTATTCATAGCACATCATATGCTAGAAACTTTACTTCATATATATATATATATATAATAAGTTATAATACATATTAGACCCTAAGTTTCTTTACCATCTTAGACCTAACATCCTTAGAATACATTAGGGACAAGGACCTTATGACATAACACAAAACTATACAATATTGAGGCACTTTACAGTAAGTATGCATTAGGACATCCTTGGACTTAAAAATTCCTTTCCTTGAGCTTGGGAATCACCTATGAAGCTCCTCAATCATGTAGACAGCCTTTATGCATCCATAACCTACACTTTGTGTAAAAAGAAGAGAAGAGTGGGTCTAATACAAGAATGGACTAAGTATGTAGACCATGCAAAAACATGCATTTAAAAGGGACATATTCTTGAAACCTTACTTCATGTATTTTTGAGTAAATATTTATAAAATCGTTAAAAATTTAATTTACATCATTTTTATACTCCATAGAAACACAATCGAAGGAGAAACAACATAGAAAAGCACACATAGAATTTAGGTCCCATTTGAGTTGACATTACAGTGAGCGATTCCATTAACAGTGAACTAATTTATTTTATATTCATTAACCTCCCAAGTAACCCTTTAGTAATACTTGGTGAAATACATCACCTTAGGACCACAACGAAAACCATACATACTACTTACACAAGCCAACACATATCATCATAGATGTATAGTACAACATAGATATAGTAAAGTCAAGACCTTTATCATATAGTGAACAACATCAACATCATGCATAAAGACTCATACCATGCACATCTTCTTCATAAAAGTAGATAAATGCTACACTGTCATACATAGGGAACAGATACATAGTTACATGTATTAGAACACCTTCCTAGAACTTCATAAGGAGCTACTTGTGCAATGTCTAGATGGGTTCATTAATACCACCTATCATAAGTAACCTCCCTTAAGTCATTCTATTTAGGGTCCTAGTCATTTATATCCATTGTCAATTTTACTTAAGGGAAACAATGGCCATAACCGACATAGACCATATGATTCTAAACATGGAATCCGGTCTCATAAAACCCCAAACCAAAAGAAGGTGGTCTACAGGCCAAAGTAGAACCAAATGTGACATAGCTTTCTAGGTGGATCCACTAGATAGTATCCTATGGTGGCAACATAATTATGGAACATGGAGATACATGTGAAAAACCTCTTTATATCAAGATTAGGCATTATAGTTATTCACTTATGGAAACCCTATTTATTCCCATTGAGGCATTGTGGTTATAAACCTCATGAGATTTATGGTGACCTACCTTCATACCGTAGGAAGGGACATACACTAATATTCAAGTTCACTCTGTGCTAAGCTAAGTTCCCTTCATTGAAAAACTTTATTATATTTTTCCTTTATAAAACATAGGTTTAGGAGAGTTATCCCCTCATATGCTTGACTAATAGGTGATAGATGAAAGTTAAAAAACCTAAATCATTGAAAGAATTTCTCACATGAACATAACATATGTAAAGCATAATCTAGTTTAGGATACACGTGAATACACAATAAAAGGCCCCTCTCTTTACTAGATCTTCATACATGTGTGTATGTATACATATATGTGAGCAACCCTTTCATAATACACTTTAAGAAAAACATGTTCATACAAACATATTCATATGTATAGAAACCAAAACAAGAACTATCCTATCAAGGTACGTCTCTGGAATGCATAGGCGAAGTCCCATACCCTTTCACATAATATTACATCTATCAAGTAATCCTCGCTAAGGAAACACATATCATGCTTTTATATATATCGTTTTAACATGCATAATAGTAGACACTAGTGAATATGAGAACTATCTTTCATTTAGACAGTATGAACTATACTACTAGTATCATGCATGTAAAGTGAGTGTGTGTGTACATTGGTCAACATGATCACATAATGTCTATCAACAACATATTGAGGCATCCACCCTCTTAAACCATAATACTATTTCAAGAATAAACCACACAACACACAATAGCATTGGAGACAAGCCAACTTGATATTACACTTAAGACTCCTAATTTGTGCTATTCATGCATTCACATAGGGTACATAGGTAAGGTATTGTTAGCCATTTTTAACTAATGAATGGCAGAACCTATACCTTACCTTAACATGGATATACACATTCTAGGACAATAGTCGTGGAACCTAAATCACAACTAGAATAGGAAAGTAGGCATAAGCTTCACATAGTATCATTATAAGAACATGTTCATATATTCATCATTTTTCCTTAATGTACATGGTCACATATATAGATTGACAATATAGTAAACAAGGCCACCATAAGTTGAGCATACCAGACAATGCAATACAAGGATTCATCAACTACAATACTATAACAAAAGTAGAAGAGCTAAGCATACTTACTAATTTCTCACCCTTTGATCATCGTTGATAATTAAACCTTGTTCATAAATAATTCATGTATAGGATAGTACCTAAATGTACTTTAATATTAAAATGAACCATGTAAAAGTTGCTACAAGATTATACTATAACATAATACAGGGCATCTCACATGAACTAGGAAGTAGAGAGTCCTAGGTGATCAACTGACCTCCCTTTCTTAGTTCATCCATCATCATCTACCAATAACATACATTTAGGGCAGTAGACAAATAGATATTAATCAAATCTAAATCATGCTTCATCTACCCTAGAATTAAGATCACATAATGTTCATCACAACATTCAAAGTGTAGGCTAGAAGAACCTAGATCAATTCTTGCCAAGATTCCTTTTCTTTGATCATAAAGAATTCATACCCACAATCCATTAATATAATAAATATAAAGCAATAGATAAGGACAACATGCTCTATATGAAATCCTACTACCATTGCTATAAATTTTATGTCACTGTGAATATATTATTCAATTCATCAGTGGAAAGTGGAAGAATCATAGGCTAACAAACATTGATCAACATGAATCACATAATACAATTCAACAAATTAATTAATATAATGTAGTAGATACAATAATCTTTACCCAATCGAAATCCCATAATAATAACCATGAATCAAAACTTACAGTGAACATTTAAAACATAGATTAGTTTTGTTCAAATCATCATACATGGATCCTTCATCACCAATTCTTAATAAATTAACTTAAATTGCAGAAGATTTAAGAGATTCAATGTAAGAAACTAACAATTCAATCGATAACAAGACATGATCACAATGCCCATGCAAAGCCAAATCGATTTTTGGAAGGAAGCATGAGTTCATAATGCAATTGGATTTAATTCACGTTCAAACCAAAATAATAAAATCAATTAATCATGATTTAACCATTAAAAACGTTTTGATAAAGAAACCTATCTAGATTGAAAGATTGATAATAAAATTTCTTTTAAAAAAATTGAGAAGAACAATCCAAGTGAATGGTTACTTGAATAAAAAGGAATACCATACCTTTTTTTTATTTAAAACCTCTGAAACTTGATGATTCATTCATGTAAATCCGAGCTCCAATCAGTTCTTGAGCTTCACCAACAATGGTGGTTTGTAGGGAAATATTTTTGGAGGGAAAGGCTTCAATCGTGTGAGTTTATTTTTGAATGGGTTGATAACGTTTTGGACGACATACATATAACTAAAAATAGTTAAATAAAACTATTAGATTCAGGTTAGGATGTGGGGTGAATTTCCCATTAACCCCTTTTAATGAAACAGACACAGACAATAAGTTGCATTCCACCATCGACGGAGCATCTACTGTCCGTTGGTTGACGCGCCGTGCATTGGCTTCCATCAATTGGTCCTTGGCCTACTATTTTGTTGAGACCTGCCCAATATATGTACGAATCTATGAGACCGCACATACGGGCCGTTAGTTTAAAAATTTGCCATCGTTTGGTCCGTTTATTGACACTGCCAAGGCATTGTCTTGACCAGCCTTAGGTTCTTCTTGTGGGGCCTTTTGCGGGGCACTTTAGCAGTAGTACCCAGTCATTTCCAACATGAATATAACCCTTAAAATTTTGTGGACCTTACACATATGTTTCACCAAAAACAGAATCCTGCATGTTGTCCAAATAGGCTAAGCCCCATCAAGATACAGGTTGAGCGTCTTAAGGGCTATCTTTCAAAAGCCTTGGGCGTTCTTGGTCGTTTGACCTCCAAACATCTAGAAATAACATATACCACAATTAAAAATCGTTATAAATCATTTAAATACTTCAAAAGATCATGACACACAAGAATAAACATGCATAAACATATGAGTCTCATAGGAGACTAGTCGTCGAACGTCTTGGTCGTCCCTTGAAGTTCGACTTCCATATAACTTATCTTTACACATTGACTCTATGCCATAGTAGAGTAAATTTTATGAACTTAGAACCTTAATACAAACATATTAGGTTCTAGACACCCTATCTCATTTTGGGGTCTTACAATATCCCCCACTTGGGAACATTCCTCCTCGAATGACACTTAGGGTTCTTTAATCACAACAAGGATTTCAAGGAAGCATAGAGAAGTTCATAACATTAATAACTTCATCAAGTAATTTTAGCACTCAATGCGCACAAGCAAGAAAACCTTTACTCACTCACCCTTTAATGCAGCAAAGATAAAGGCTCCAATCATGTTCATAGGAGGAACATCCTTTTCCTAGTCACAACATGATCATTACACGTCAATTCATTAAGAGATCATTTTTGCAACTATTCTTAAGTCGAACATAGGAAGATTTCACCAAAACTCAAGAAGTAATTTAGGCATTCATACTTAAATGCACATAGACTTGAGTTAATTGAATCAACAAAGATCTTGATTAGATACACCTAGTGCAATTAAGATCATACCCAACCATACCATGCTTTGTGGTGTCCATGGAAGAACATTATTCTCCTTAACAAAATTACATGTATCATGAGTTCACACCTTAGAAAAGTACAAGGTCACTTTTCAATATAAAAGTGAGAAATCTCAACTTTTAACCAAGGCATACTCTTGTTCGTATCCTAGTGCAGTCTAAATGGTAAGTCACACCAAATATATCAAAACAAATAGGAAGTCATCTCACAAAATTCCAATTTTTAACATAGTACTCACCTTCACAGTAAGCCTCATCTGAGAAAAAAAATACAATTATAGGCACAAACATGAACACTTAGCTATACATGCTTTCATCTCTCAAGAATTAGCCTACAATTATGCATTCCAAATCATACAAGTCACATAGATTTCAAGGGACTCAACATATTTCATTTTAAAGGGGCTCAACTTTTCATTATAAGACTAAATATTACACCTCAATACTGAAAAAAACCAGTTTGTTTTCTTACCTCTTGAAGTCAAATAGACAATTAGTTTATTAATATGTACAATACACATGAGAAAACATGTATTTTATCAAAATTTTTCTTTCATGCACTTTGGAGCATTAATAATATCCTAGAGGTAATGATAATCCATAGGTACCAATCATATAAAGTAAATGCAATTCATACTATAAGCAAGACTCTATTTATGACAAAGCTTACTAAGAATTCATTGGATTCATTAATTCATTACCATTCCCCACTTAGGGTAGACCCAATTTAGGAGCAACTTAACCTAATCTTAAAAGGATCTTAACTAAACAACCTTCATTTTCATCACTTAAAAGCTATTACAACTTTAGAAGGGATTTACAGTAAGTTAACATAGGAACACCAAGGTATTCTAAACATTAGGAACTCTTTTTTTTTTTAACATTAATGAAAGGTAAATTCTAGGTCAATCAAACCCACATCATCACCCTAAAAAAATAAGAGTACTATCCTCAACTCTAGGGAAACACCAATTCCACAACATAAATGGACTCACAACAAAATAAGAAGTTAGAAATAATCCTACACTCATCATGCCATAAGACTCTCATTCATCATTCCAAATAGCAAAACTCCTTTTTACATTCATTATCATGTTCATATGCTTCAATACAATACAAATTTCAACAACTTCTAATCAAAGAACACTTTAGTTGATTTTTGAAAAATGTAAGAATAAGTTGTCTTATCATTACACTGAGCATGCATTAAAATTCCAAAAATGCAACATTTAGGAAATTGATGGGAAAAGCACGATAAAATGGTATACTAAGCTTTATTAATAAGAATACTATATCACACCTAGGAAAAAGTGTATACAAAGAACTCCAATGCATAGAAGGCAACTTATCAAGGACCACATATATATAAAAAGAAACATTAAACACTTTTAATTACAAAATCATAGGGTAGCATGCTTCCATATGTAGTCACTAAGTATTTCAAGTTCAAATCATATCATAAGGCTACCACCACACAAAACCATATCGTATGACATTATTCCTAAGAGAACTCATGTCAACCACAATAACTTCTAACATGATTTAACTATATCATGACATACATTTCTCCATATAACATGCTATTTCAGAAAAATCTCATACTTGACCATATAAGACATCACATTATCAAATCATAACAAAATTCACCTTCACACATACTCAAATAACCATAAAACCAAGATAAGCATTTAAACTCACTTTTTCTCCCTCAATCATAGAGAACAATCTCATCAAAGGAATCACATTTAAAGTACCAACGGACAAGAAAACATAAGAGATAGATCTTATAGAGTTATGTTCTGTGGCACGATATGAGAATGATGAAGAAGAGAAACTCTATCGTCCTATAACCTCTCATACCATTTGATGTGTAGCGAGTCACGACCAATGATCCAAGACTCTACTAGATGTGGCAATATGTGAATTCTTGTACCCTAAACCACTTTTATAACCTCGTGATCTTATTCCATGTTTGTCACATCCGGGCAGCATCCCCTAGAAGTTACTGGTGTACTTGACCTCTCAAAACTCTTATACAAGCTATAGTAATCATTCATCGCATTGATATAGTAAATTTAGCGGAAAATTAATTAACTAATTTAGAAACTTAATTAATTAATTTAAAAGGGAAAAACCGAAATCACAAAGCAATTCCTGATTTTGGTTAAGAGAAGAAAAAAACAACCTAGAACCTAACCTAGGATTCTTCAAAGGGTTAGTTATGGACCTAACAACGTGAGGGTACATTGGTAATTACCTTAGGAAACTTAGGTAATCAAATTAGCAAGTTAATTGAATAAAATTAAAGGGGTCAAACCAAAATTCCTACACTAACCTAGTATAACTCAAGAAACATCCTAACACTTAACCTAAGAGGGTCCATAAGTGTTAGTTATGATTCCAATGACTTAGGGGTACTTTATTAATTTCCATAGGTCCATTAATTAATTAAATTAGCCTTTTAATTAATGATTTAAAGGGGCAAAATTAAATCTTTAGGAAAAATTTTAAATTTTACCAAGTGTTATGTTTTCCTAGTTCTAGTCAATCTAGGAGGGGCTTTTTAGTAATTAATTAAATTATTAATTTACTAAATAAAAATAATTTGAAAGATTCAAGATAAAGTCTTAAACCTAAAAAAACAAGATCGAACAATAAGAAAAACGATACTAAAACAGTAAGCAAAAGGCAGAAAGTTCATCGACTCACTAGGGCGAATACATGGTGTTCTTCAAGGTTTTGTTCAATGTAGTCTTCGTATATTATGTTCTACATAAGTTATGTGTATTCTCTCCTGGAATTCTTTCTTCAAGAGTATTTTCCATAGTTTTCAATCTATAAAATCTCGAAACTAGGATATTTTACCAATCTTCTTGTTGAACATCTATCTCCCTAGTTATCTTTGTTTTCGATTCTATTAAGTATGTAGATGTAAATCTCTAACATGTTATTGGTATGTGGTTCTAACTGATTATTATATGTAAGTTTCTTGATATTTAAATGATAAATGAGGCCATTGATTTGATTCGAATGATTGAGTGATTAGTTACACGTATTAAGGAATGACATAGTGCTTTTTTGTGTTTGAGAAAAATGAAGTTGTAATGAGTTTTTTATGAAGTTGAGTCTACTGTTATAAGTTGTTCATTGAATAATATTATAAGTTAAAGGTAAAAAGGTTGGCTTACGACAAATGAAGGTTTGGATTACCACAATATGTGAAAGTTTGGCCTATGCCAATAAATTGTCTAGTAATATTTTCCCCAAATTGTCTAACAGAATTTGCATACAATGTTATCTTCAAAACATCTGAATGTTTGTCTATTTTATAATATCATAGTTTATTTATGCCAATAAATTGGTCAATAACATTATNTGATATTATAAGTTAAAGGTAAAAAGGTTGGCTTACGACAAATGAAGGTTTGGATTACCACAATATGTGAAAGTTTGGCCTATGCAAATAAATTGTCTAGTAATATTTTCCCCAAATTGTCTAACAGAATTTGCATACAATGTTATCTTCAAAACATCTAAATGTTTGTCTATTTTATAATATCATAGTTTATTTATGCCAATAAATTGGTCAATAACATTATTGTGAAAATATGTAGTAGAATTGTCACATAATTAGTCAAATAAATACAATGTGGCCAATGTAAATTATGATGTCTTTTCTGATGCCAAATATATATTAAAGTTTGACTTGAGAAGATTTAACATAATGAACTCATAACATAGGGTGTTAATAATTTGGACAATTGCCAACATACCCTATCCACTCAAACATGTCAACACAATAGAATTAAGTTTGGCTTGTTAACATGATGAGATTACTATACATGTACATGAAATTAATTGGCTTGGCTATTTATATTGTCATGACTAGTGTTTCGTGAAAGTTTGGTTTATGACAATTAATTGGCTTTATAATGTTATTTCAAATATATGATGAAACACTTGCTAATAAATAAGTTAAACCAAATTAAACATGACCAATGTAACTTTGAATTCATAACCAAGGGTATGCCAATCATTTGGACAAGTCCCAACATGCCCTAACCAAATGAACTGTGAACATAAGTATTTCATTGAATGAAGTTCTCAACATCTATAAATGATTATATGATGCTACCAAATGAACATAAGCCAGTAGAGTGAGTATTAACATAATTAAAAATGTTAAATTTAGGAAAGTGACCAGAATGACTTGTCAAAGGAAGTTAGACAAGTCTCACTTACACCTACGATACTATGTTAAGATACTCATGAAAAAGGGTGTTAGAACATGTGAGACAAGTCTCATCAACACCAAAGATATTATGTGAGGATAAATTGACATTTCAAAAATGTGAAGAAAGGGATGACAAGTCATCAATAGAGTAAGCAAACCTCAATCTAGAAGCAAGATTCCCTAATGTTTGAGTAAACTGTAAAAGATAAGAAGATAAAGAAAGTGATCGAAGCAACGATAGACTAGCCATGAGATTTTCCCTGCACGTGTAAGTCTCATGAGATTAGGCTAACACCCTTGATGATAATTAGTCACCATATGTCTCCTAGTCTTCGTACTATGTCTAGCCAACATGGGAACTAGCCTGTGGATTCCACCTAATAGAGCTAGGTATATTTCGGTCTCACCTTTTCTAGTGGGATCACCTCTTTTCGGTGTGGAGAAGACACTGGATTTCATGTTTCAAAAGAATGTTCTTGGTTCAATTTAGCCGTGAGCCACCCTTTTCGGTGTTGGGAAAAAATGGATTTCATGTTAAGTCGCATGATCTAGGATTCACTTTGATCCGTGAATCACCTCTTTTCGGTGTGGGGAAGATAGTGGATTTTATGTAGCTTGACATAATCTTAATGCTAAAGACATCTTTGAGGAAATAAGAAGAAAAAAGAGATGCAAGTTCAAGGCGAACTAAGAAAGTCAGAGCTATCAATGTCAATGTTTATAAGAATGAAGTTTTCAATAAGTAAAGGGCATAGACAATAATGAATCCTCATGTTATGAAAATGATCAAGCAAATAAATTTGGCTTATAATGACTTCAGATAATTGGAAAAACATCATATCCCAATAAGATTGGCTTATAATTATTATATATATTATGTAAAGGAATGCCTAATAGGCTTATTCAATAAAGATTGGCTTAATAGGATATCATGCCCAATTTGTAGTTAAATAATCTCCTTAGCCCTTTGGATTACTTACTTAATTCATTGTAGGTATGAGACTACAATGAATCATTGCACTTGTATGTAAAACATAGGATCAAAGGAGATTTTTGAATTACAAAATAATATCAAGAAAAAGACTGAAAAATATACTAAGTGTCAAAGAAGAGCTCTCGGGTTCGGGAAAATAAAAATTCAAAATTTTTGCTCGTGTTGTTCTGAAATTATGTTGATGATTCTAAGGTCTTATGTTCATATAGAAAATAATTTTTATGCTTTGAATGCATTAAAATACGCCATATTCATATATAATTCACAAATAATGAATCAGCAATTTGTTGTGATGTCACTTTCCAGAAATGACATGTTATTTAGAAAGTTCTTTCCTTGATCATACATAGACTTATGTGTATGTGTGCATACCTTCATACTTAGTACATGTTTGTAATAACCCTATACATTTACTATTTGAATAGGTGCAGGTTAGAGAGAAGATTAAAAGCTCATTACAGCGGTTTAGACTCAGCGATCTCCAGACCTTTTGGTAGGTATTCTCTAGTTCAAGGATGCTACTTCTATTTTCATAGCCTAGTATTTAGACATATCTAGAGGATGTTGTCCCTATAGTTTATTTACGATGTTTACATTTCGAATCTTTTGTATTAAGGCTATTTTTAAAACTTATTATGATCTACTAATCCTTTGTTTTGAATTTGTTCTTTAATGATATATGGTTGTTTTTATTTTGAGCTTAGTAGAATATTAATTGATGTAAAAAGTATATGAAGTCTATGTATACTTCATTATGTTTAAAAGTTTTAAATTTTCAGCAATTTTAACTATATGAATGTGATGAAAGCTATTAAAAGGCTTGTCTACGATCCCTAAGACATTAACGACGCCGGCTGCGATCCGGATTCCAGAATCCTAGTTGTGAAAAACTTGATATCAGAGCAAGAGGTTAAATTAACTAGGAACTAAAGATCAAAACAACCACGTTACATATTTTCTAACTTACGGTTGTGAAGCACGCGATAATCATGACTTAAACACTAAGTGATGTCAAAAATCTTCCCCTCTTCTAATCTTTATCGTGCCGTGTAGAGCTTTGAAATTTTTTATCATTCTACCATCCAACTTCCTTTTTTTGTGTGGGTGTAGAGAATTAACACAAGAAGAAATGCAGGTAAGAGAGGTGAAGAAGCAGCTATTGGGGGAGGCCAATCTCCTCCTACTGCCCCAACGCTGGAGTGTGCGGTAAGTGTGGCCGTTTTAATGGAGGTTAGTGCATGGTAGGTTCTAATGCCTTCTGTGGATATTGATGAAGAGGATAAGGTTGAGTTGGATGCATACCATCCCAAGGATGTGGTTCACGTATGGTACAAGATATAGGTTAGGATGGCCGAGTGCTCTAAGGCGCCAGGCTCATGTTCTGGTCTTTGCACGATAATATAACATTAGAGCTGATAGAGTATATAGGGATTGTATAATAACTATTCTTGATAAAGTTACCTATGCAGACCTGATAGAATTAACCATGATTGACTTTAGTATGATATTGGGTATGGATTGGCTCAATGAATGCAATGCTACCAAAGAATATCGAAACAGGGTATTAAGGTTTCAGTTGCTAAATGAGTTAAGTTGAAATGGGAAGGGCGTGGTTCAAATCCAACAAGCCAAATCGTTTCAAATCTTAAGGGCAACAAGATGTTATCTGAGGGGTTAGAAGTCAATGACAACCTTTCTTACGTATAGGTTCGCGTGAAATTTTAGATCCCCAAGTGAAACAATTGAAGAACAAGGAGGTTGCCACTGTAAGGGTTTTATGGAGGAACCACCTTGTTGAAGGAGCAACATGAAATACCGAGACGGATATGAGAACCCGTTACCCTCATTTGTTCAGTTCATGAGGTTTATATACTCTTCCTAAGTCATGTTTTTATTGAAGAAACTCTGAGTTGTTAGTGCATTATAAGATTTGATGTTTTAAGTCCATAATCATGTGTCTTATGCATGAACTATATGAGTTAAAATGAGTTCTACCTTTTTGTGAACATCTTTCCCTAACCGACATAGACCATATTAGCTAGTGTGGAATGCACTGTAATAAAACCCTACACTGAAAGATGGCGGACTACTTGCCAAGGTAGTACCAAAACATGAAACATAGCAACTACTTGGATCCACTACCTAGTATTCCTATGGGGGCCACATAGTTTAAGAACTAGGAGATATAGTTGGGACACTTTTTATGCGCCATGCGTTATAGTCTCCACTCTCAAGTGTAATGTAGTGTTCCTAACATCCCTATGTGGGAAGGGACTCTCGTCAAACTAGTTCACTCGGTGCTAAGATAGAGTCCTTTTATCTTATGTGTTTAAGCCGTTCATCACAATTCATATAAGTAAGGCTAACACATTAGCATTTCATATATATCAAGGCACATTCATTGTTTGCATCATCCTTATACCATATACACCTTAATCAACCTCATAACATAGTCANATGTAAGGCTAACACATTAGCATTTCATATATATCAAGACACATTCATTGTTTGCATCATCCTTATACCATATACACCTTAATCAACCTCATAACATAGTCAAGACATTTCAATTTAACATCATACCACCCTATAATCCTAGTATAAGGCATACTCCAATGTAATATCATGACTTTACAACAAATAGTCACAATTGGAAATAAAGATGGAGATTTGAAGACATACGAAGTCTTTATCATAGTCTATGATCATGGTCTTACCATCAACCCACAACTCAACCCAACATGGGGAGTATCATCATCACATAATGATAACCTATAGAGTAACAAGACCAATTGCAAATCTATAATAAAATTCAATTCTATATCACAATTTGAGACAAGATACATAGGCTAATTTCACCTTTACAAGTCATAAACTAAACCACATCTCAAGAAATAGCATTATAGGCCTGTAATTAATTTTAATTTAATCATAATAACACCATAGGATAGTAATCAAATCAACAACCAACTCAATTGAATGATTACAATATATGTTAAGATCACTACCTAGGGTTAGGGATGAAGGATCATACTCTTCAATTTAGACCATACCATCAACAATTACCATAGACAAGTTGAATTACATGTCAATCTACTCAATATAACGCTATGAAATCATTAAAAACTCAATCCATAAATTTAATTTCGTAACTGAATGAAACCTACAAGAAAACATAACTTTTGAAATCTATTTTGAAGGAACACTTTAGGGAAAGAGTCTCAATGGTTAACAGAACCCATACCTTAATGTTTATCAACAATTTGATGGTAAATTTGTCCCTTTCCAACCCCCAAACCCTAATCTTTGCCTGTTTTCAATGGAGAGTTTATGTAGAAAGAGAAATAAGAGAGAAGGAAAAGAGATTGGAAGAAATTTATATTGGGTCTTCAACTTAATTAGAGTCCCTCAACCCCTTATTTAACAAACTAACTCCCTAATTAATTAAATAAGACAAACTTAAATTAGGAAGAAAAGTCGACCCTCACAGACGAAACCCGATCGAGGGGCCGTCTGTGAGTCGACGGACATCCCCCCCTCCGTCCTGCACTCTCTAGTCTTGGTCAGAGATTGTGCAGGCGAGGGACTTCCTCCAATTGTTTAAGTGTGGGACGACTGTGGCATCGATGCCTGATCAATCAACACACGGGCTGTCTTCTTTCCTATCGATGCACACTGCCAGGCTGTGTTGCATCAAAATACAAGGGTCCTCCTCAAAGATCCTTGGTTGGTCCTTGGGGAGTCGTACACGGACATTTAAACCTTGAAACAACTCAAACAAATATCAGCTACCATTACAAAAATTTTCCTACATTTCTGACTCCTAAATGTTAGTCTAATACGCTAAGGCACACTTACATCCCTTTGAACGAACTTCGCGGATGTCATGGACGTTTTGGACATTTTGGTTCTTAAACCTCCTAAATGACCTATATTCATTTATAATGTACTTAGAAACAATACTTTGAATTTATGACACCTATGTTAGGCTTTACAATGTGTCTAGGATTTTCAAGGTGTTACGTTATCCCCCCTTAGGAACATTCGTCCCTGAATAACAATAAAGTTCTTTTGAAGGAAGCAATACAATCAAGACTAGCAGCCCAACCAATCAACGATATCAAATCAACACAAATCATTTCATTTCAAAAAAGGCAAATATAAAAACTCATATTACCACACATAAGGATCAAAACACTTCATCATAAGTTATTTCCTTCGCACAACACTCATGAGCTTCAACATACTTTAAATTAGTCAATTAGCACAAAGTTCAAATTAACAGCATGCTACTTATCATTTCTAAATGTACAACATAACTCAATGCAAGCAACAAGCAAAATTTCATTTTTTTAAGAGAAATACTACTTTAACTTCACTAGAAGTTTTTCAAAAATGCATAATGTGCAAAAAACTTCATCAAAAAATTAAGAAACTTCGATTACTAGTTATATTTATATTATAAAAATGAATGACTAACCTTAATTCTCATAAAGATGAGGGTAATGGGACTTCATGTCGGCCTTCGCCTCGCATGTTGCACCCTTAACTAGATGATTTTTCCATAACACCTCTACGGAAACGACCTCTTTATTCCACAACTTCTTGACTTGCCTATCAATAATTTGAATCGGAACTTCCTCATAAAGGAGGTTATCCTTAACACCAAGACACTAAATAGGAAGAATGGAATCGAGATCGCTGATACACCTTTTCAACATAGAAACATGGAAAACCGGATGAACCGAAGTCATTTCACAAGGCCCTTTGCAAGATTTTCGTAGGGACCCACATAACGAGGTTTCAATTTCCCCTTCATTACAAAACTAACCACTCCTTTCATTTGTGAAACTTTCAAATAAACCTTATCACCTTCTTGAAACTCCAAATCCCTTCTCCTATGACAAGTCTAAGACTTTTGCCAACATTAGGCCATTTGCAACCGTTCCTTATGATATGAACCTTTTCCAAAGTCTTATAAATAAACTTGGGACAAAAAAGCGATGGATCACCCACATCAAAACATCCAATAGAAGACATACACCTCCTACCATACAAGGCTTCATAGGGAGGTAAGGAAATGGATTAATAAAAATTATTTTTGTAGGCAAGCTCCACCAAAGGTAGATTTTTATCCCAACTCCCTTTAAAATCATTGATGCATGCCCTGAGCATATCCTTAAGGGTTTGTATCATACGCTCCACTTGAACATCCATTTGGGGATGAAAAGCGGTTCTCAACTTCACCGTAGAGCCAAATCCTTTTTGGAAAGACCTCCAAAATCTAGATGTGAATTTGGCGCCCCTATCCGATATGACTGATAACGGAATGCCATGGCAGCACACAATATCATCTTGGAAGATTCTTGCATAATCCTCTGCCGAATATGTAGACTTGACAGGACTAAAGTGAGTGGACTTAGTCAATAGATCCAAAACCACCCATATGGAATTATATGACTTTTGAGTCTTAGGTAAGCCTACTACAAAGTCCATATTTATGTATTCCCACTTCAAAGTAGTAATTTGGATCTCTTGTAGTAAGCCACCTGGCTTTAGGTGTTCGACCTTTAATTGTTGGCAATTGAGACACTTAGTGACAAACTCCGCTATGTCCCTTTTTAGACATTCCCACCAATATATCTCCCTTAGGTCATGGTACATTTTTCTCGGCCTCCCATGTTTAACCCTCAACTAGATGATTTTTACATAACACTTTTACGGAAACTACCTCTTTATTTCTCAACATCTTTACTTGCCAATCAATAATTTGAACCAGAACATCCTCATAAGGGAGGTTATCATTGACACCAAGTTTCTCAATAGGAAGAATAGAATAGGGATCACCTATAAACTTTTTCAACATAGAAACATAGAAAACCGGCTTAACTGAAGTCAATTCACAATGAAGCTTCAATTCGTTTGCAACCTTACCAACCCTTTAAAAAATTTCATAGGGACCCGCATAACGAGTACTCAATTTCCCCTTCTTTACAAAATTAATCACCCCTTTTATTGGTGAAACTTTCAAATACACGTTATCCCCTTCTTCAAACTCAAAATCCCTTCTCCTATGATAAGCCTAAGACTTTTGCGTAAATTAGTCCATTTGAAACAGTTCCTTATGGTATGAACTTTTTCCAAAGTCTTAAAAATCAACTCGGGACCTAGAAGCGATGGCTCACCCATTTAAACCCATCAAATAGGAGACATACACCTCCTACCATAAAAGGCTTTATTGGGAGCCATGGAAATGGATGAATGCAAACTATTGTTGTTGGCAAACTCCACCAAAGATAAATTTTTATCCCAATTCCCCTTAAAATCAATGATACACGGGCTAAGCATATCCTCAAGGGTTCGTATTGTACGCTCTGCTTGACCTTCTTTTTGGGTATGAAAAGTGGTGCTCAACTTCACCGTAGTGCCCAATCCTTTTTGGAAAGACCTCAAAAATCTAGATGTGAATTGTTCGCCTAGATAGGATATGATGGATAACGGAATGCTATGGCGGCACATAATCTCATTTTAGAAGATTCTTGCATTATCCTTTGCGGAATATGTAGATTTGACGGGAATAAAGTGCACGGACTTAGTCAATTGATCAAAAACCAGCCATATAGAATCATATGACTTTTGAGTCTAAGGTAAACTTACGACAAAGTCCATATTGATGTCTTCCGACTTCCAAGTAGGAATTGAGATTTCCTATAGTAAGCCACCCGCGTTTAGGTGTTCGAGCTTTACTTGTTGGGAATTTGGAAACTTAGCGACAAACTATGCTATGTCCCTTTTTAGACGTTCCCACCAATATATCTTCCTTAGGTCATGGTACATTTTTTCAAACCCCGAATGAATTGATTAGTGGGACCCATGTGCTTCTTCTCGAATCCGATCCCTCAACCCATCGACATTGGGAACACATAATCTCACTTGTTTCCTTAATACACCATCCCCCGCAAGGAGAATGATTCATTCAACTTGCCGAGAACTGATTCTTTCAATTCCATTAAGGCTAAATGAAGGTGTTTTTTGGACTTCATCTAAACCACTAAAGATGACTCGGAGTTATTCTGAACTATAGCACCCCCACCAAGAGAACTCTCTAACCTCCCCTCCAACCTAGACAACCTATATACTTCCCATGCTAGGTCCTTCTTTGCTTTGTCAAGATGGGATACACTACCCATAGTATTACGACTTAGGGCATCCATAACTACATTAGCCTTGTCGGGGTGATAAAAGACACTCATACAATAATCTTTCAACAACTTTAGCCACCTTCTTTGTCGAAGATTTGACTCTTTTTGGGTAAACACATATTGGGGACTTTTATGATCGGTAAAAACATCAACATGAACCCCATACAAGTGATGCCTCAAAATATTCAAAGAAAACACCACGACCACTAATTCAAGGTCATGAGTAAGAAAATTTATCTCATGTACCTTTAGTTTCCTAGTGGCATAGGCTATCACCTTTACATGTGGTATAAGCACACACACCAAACCCACTTGAGATGCGTCAAAATACACTACAAAAGCCTTTCTACCCTCCGGTAAATTCAACACAAGAGAGGAAGTGAGCCTATCTTTCAACAATTGGAGACTCTTCTCAAATGCCTCTTACCACTCAAACTTCTTACACTTTTGGGTCAAAGTAGTCAAAGGAGACGCAATGGACGTGAAACCATCCATGAACCTCCAATAGTAACCCATTAAATCCAAGAAACTCCTAATGTCAGTCGGAGTCAATGGTCTAAGCCTATTTTTCACCGTTTTCGTTTCCTTGGTAATACACACACACGTGAATGTTGATCTAGTCAATAGAGGATCCTTATAGGTGTGGGCAAGTGTTATATAAACTACATAAGTTCTAATACTTATGCTATGTCCACGTGAAAGGATTTTCTCACATGATATAGGTTGATTACAGTACTTCTCATCTATAACCTACGAGCTAAGCATATGGGCAGTGATTCTCCTAGGCCTACAATTTATAAAGTAATGTTATTGAAGGTTTTCAATGAAGGGAACTTAGCTTAGCACCGAGTGAACTTGAATATGAGTGTGTGTAACTTCATATGGTAGGAAGGTAGGTTACCATAAATCTTATGAGGTGGATAACCATAATGCCTCAATAGGCATAAATCGGGTCTCCATAAGTGAATAACTATAATGCCTAATCATGGAATATAGAGGGTTTTAACATGTACCTCAAAGTTCCATAACTATGTTGCCCCTATAGGATACTAGCTAGTGGTTCCACCTTTAAAGATATCTCACATTTGTTTCTTCTTTGGCCGTTAGACAACCTCCTTTCGGTGTAGGGTTCTATGACACCGGATTCTATGCTTAGCATCACATGGTCTATGTCGTTTAAGGCTACAATTTCCGTAAAGTAAAATGAACAATGGAAGTAAATTACTAGGAACCTAAATGGAATGAATTAAGGGAGGTTACATAGGATAGGTGGAAATAATGAACCTATCTAGACATCGCACAAGTAGCTCACGAGGAAGTTCTAGGAAGATTTTCCAATGCAGGTCACTACGTATGCGTTCTTTATGAATGAAATTTTAGTATTTGTCTACTTTTTTATTATATGATGAAGGTCTTGAAATAACTCTTTCTATGTTGTACTTTATTTATATGATGGTATGTGTTGCCTTTTATAGATTGTATGTATGTTTTATTGTGGCCATTTGGTTATGCATTGCACCAAGTATCACTAGAGGGTTACTTGGGAAGTTAATTTTTAAAAAGGAAAATAGTTCACTCTTAAGGGAATTGAGCTCACTTTAAAGTCAATCAATTATGTAATAAATTTGATAAGTGCTATTATGAAACATTTGGCCTTCGAATGTGCTTATATGAAGTATGTGAATGATATAAATGGCATTCCTTAAAGGCTTTATTAAGATTTACTCAAAAAGGCATTAAGTATGACTTCAAGAAAATGTCCCCTGTAAATACATGTTTTTGCATGGTTGTCATACTTAGTGCATTCTTGTACTAATCCCTTTCTTCTCTATTTTTTTAAAATAAAGTGTACGTTATGGATGCTTAAATGATGTCTTTATGATTAAGGAGATTCATATGCAATTCCCAAACTCAAGGAAAGTAATCCTTAAGTCCAAGGATTTCCTATCTTATTGTTAGTGTAAGGTCATAATTATTGTACTTATGTTTATGTTTTAAGGGACGTGTCCCTAATGTAGTTGAGTCTAAGATGTCAAAGATACTTAAGAGTCTATGTATGTATTATGATTTAGATTTTATATGTATATGAGGTAATGTTTCAAGCATATGAGTTTCTATGAAATGTTTTTAATTTTCCGCTAAATTTACCAAGTCGATGCGATGAAAGATAACACTATGGGCTTGTATAAGACCTCTGAGAGGTCAAGTATTCCATCTTACTTCTAGGGGTTTCTCCCCGAACGTGAAAGAATGAGTATTAAATGAACTAAGAATGTAATAACTTAAGTTAAGAAAGAATCTTAAATGAATAAGTACTTATCTAGAGTAGTTAAGGGTTATCTAGTTAAGGTGTGAAGGGGGCATAAGAATTGTCACTTCTTATCTTATCTAGATAAGTCCTAAGAATGAATTTAGTTAGGGAAGATGTATGATTATGTGGACATGATCTAAGCCTTATGTAGTCTTAAGGATTATTTAGGTAATCGTGAAGAGTTCAATGATGGACGTTATATTCTTGATTTATTTAAGTAAGTCTTCAGATAGCCTTTGGTAGGAGAATGTCATATTATCTATGTGTTGATGTATTAAATGAGAATGATTCTATCTTAGGTAGTCTATAGGATCTATTAAGTGTGTGTGTAACGGATTGTGTGGGTGGTCGCTTCACAACTAACTCAAGTGAGACTTAGAATCACCGTTGGTGGAAAAATCTCTTGTTCAGATGTCTGGTGTCTTGTAAGTGTGTGTTGATCTCATTATAAGTTGTATTAAGGATCATTTAGGTGTACCTAGAGAGGTTGTATGGGAATACTCTCTTTATATTGCTTGAGTGAGTCATAGGATAGTTTTTAATGGGAGGCTTTAGTAGGAATTGTTCCTTGTGGAGTNCATGTTCAGATGTCTGGTGTCTTGTAAGTGTGTGTTGATCTCATTATAAGTTGTATTAAGGATCATTTAGGTGTACCTAGAGAGGTTGTATGGGAATACTCTCTTTATATTACTTGAGTGAGTCATAGGATAGTTTTTAATGGGAGGCTTTAGTAGGAATTGTTCCTTGTGGAGTTTAGAAACTTCACTGAAACAGTTAATTTAGTAAATGTAAAATGACACGACTTCACTATAAAGATTTCTAAAAATTTTATAAATTTATTAAGTGCTTTCTTATGTGTTCGTAACGTGTTAAATGTTATTCTTATGATTATGATATAGTATTTAAGTGAAAATGATGCATATTTCCAATAAATGTCTGTTTTCATTATTGTTATGCTTTATGCCATACTTTGTACATGCGGTTGTACTAATTGAATGCTTTTATCTATCTCTAAAGTTATTAATCGGTGAAGGTGCTTTTAGAGATATAGCATTGATTAGAAGATCGTTCAAGCAAGTTGAATATGTCCTTATTTGACTCGAGGGCATAGATGTCTTTTTATTTTGGAAATATCATAATAGACTTAGTAGTACATATTTCGATTGAGTATGGGCCGTGTGTAAATGAATTCTTGTGTCTAGGATTAGATGAAATGAAACTTAGTGTTTCCTATGAGTTTTATATGAAATAGTTTTAAATTTTTATATAATGTATATGAAAAGTTTTAATTCCGCACAACTTTTCATATGTTTATATGTGATGAACGATATCAAAGGATTTGTTTAGGACCTCGAAGAGGTCGAGTATGCCGGTTGCACTTTGAGAGTGCCATATCTTCTTGGGTGTGGTCTCGGGATGTGACATTACATACAAAGATAGGTTATATGTACAGGATGCTGATAATTTGAGAAACTGGATCTTTGAAGAAGCACATGGTTCTCGATATTCTATTCATCTGGGTTCCACCAAGATTTATCATAACCTTCGGGTGTTCTATTGGTGGGATGGTATGAAGAATGACTTAGTAGAATTTTTTTCTAGGTGTCGAAATTTCCAACAAGTAAATGTCAATAATCAAATTTCGAGTCGCTTACTTCAAGAAATGCAATTTCCCACATGGATCTGGGAAGACATTAATATGTAATTTTCAGTGGGTTTGCCTCGGACACAAAGGTAAAATGAATCATTATGGGTGGTTGTAGATATGTAGAAAAAATCCGTACACTTTAACCTCGGTAAGTCTCCTTATTTGGCGGAAGAATCTGCAAGAATCTACATTAATTAGATTGTGGGTCTTCATTGAATCCCTTTGTCCATCATTTCTATATAGAGGTGCTCAATTCACTTCTCGATTTCGGAGGTCTTACGAAAAGAGGTTAGGTACACAAGTAAAGTTAAGCACCGCTTTTCATACAAAAAAAGATAGTCAAGCAGAGAGTATCATTCTAACCCTTAAAGATATGCATAGAGCTTGTGTTATTTACTTAAAGGTAAGTTATGATGAACACAGGCCTTTTATTGTGTTATCTTATAATAATAGCTTCCATTCGACAATTGTCATGGCTCCTTTTGAAGTTCTTTATGGTAGGAGGTGTAGGTGTCCGATTGGGTGGTTTGAGGTTCACTAGTGTTCACTACTTGGTCCCGAACTAATCCATGAAGATTTGGAGAAAGTTTATATGATAAGGAATACATTTAAAATGTCATGTAGTCGGTAAAAGTATTATGCCGACATTAGAAGAAGAGATCTTTAATTTAAAGTGGGTGATAGGTGGTGAAAATTTCACCTATGAAAGGGGTGATGAGGTTTTTGCTAAAAAACTAAACTTAGTCCCCGATATGTGGGTCCCTATGTAATATTTCAATGGGTTGGCAAGGTGACATATGAGTTGAAATTACCTAGTGAACTAGCTTGAGTTCACCCATTATATCATGTATCCATGCTAATAAATTTATGGGTGACCCCGAGTCCATTCTTCTTATTGAAGGACTAGGTGTGGATGAGAACCTTTCGTATGAAGAGGTTCTGGTAGAAATCCTTCATTATCATGTAACAATGTTGAGGGACAAACAGGTGGCCTCCATAAAAGTTCTGTGGAGAAACCACATAGGTGAGAGAGTAACATGGGAGGCCGAGGCTGATATAAAGTCCCGTTATCCTCATCTTTATACTAATTGAGGTTAGTTATTCCTCTTAATAATAAAAATAATGAATATTGTGAATTTGGCTTGTTTTTCTAAGTATGTGCATATTTTGTTGAAGGTTTATGTCAAAATGAGTTTGCATGAAAAAGGCTTTTGTGTTAACTTGCACTTATGTGAAATGTATGTTTTTGGCTTCTTTAGATTCTTGTTCTTTTTATATTATCTTTATAAGAATAGAATTGTAACTCTTTGATGTTACTTTCAGCTCACGTTGCAGTTATGAAGGTAGTTCCTCATTATATGTTATGAAAAGTTGAGCTTTTATGTGTTATGACTTTTTATTTAAGTTGGTATGCGTAATGCAATGTTTATGTGTTGAAAAGAGTTGTCAATTACTCTTATGAGCTGTGGCTCGATGGACGCTTAGAAATAATCTTGGAATCTTCATTTTTTAATAGTATCTAAACTTAGCGACGGATGTACACAACAGAGGGAGGAGTACACGTCGATTGACCAATGATACATCGATCGTGGTCTCGTTGGTGAGGCTTGTGCTTTGCTGTAATTTAATTAGTTGACATAGTTTTGAAGTTAATTAGGGGTTAGGTAAGGTCTAATTATGTAAACTAACCCTCTATATTAAGTCCTATCCTAATTAATACTAACTAAAAACTCTCATAACTCATAAACCCAAAAGTCTCTTCCTTCTCTCTTTTTTCTCTCTCTAGTGAAGAACTACATTGAAGACAAAGCTAGGGGAGGGTTTAAGTGATGCAAAGAGTCAAGTTTCGCGATCAATATTCAATAATTAGTAAGTTATAGGATATTTTTCACCTTTGAGACTTTTTTCATTAAATGTTTCCATCAAATTGATTTCAAAAGTTGGGTTTTCAAGTCGTTCTTTTCTAATCTAGAAATATATCTTATGAATTTATTATCTTATGGTTTCATTTTGATATTATTAATATGTTAAAATTTAGTGTAACTTAATTATGATGTATCTTGATTGATCGGTCTAGTTTGTAGAAGATGACCTTTACCCCTTAATCATAGGTTATGCTCTTAGTATGAATTATGTTATATTGGTTCAATTGACCTGGTTATTTGTTGAATTACTACCAAAAGATGTTGTTATGCTAATCATTAATGAATTTGGTTGATTTATAGTCCTTTCATGCTAGTTCTAGAGAAGTGATCTAGGTTATGAGCTATGTTGTGAGTTTGACCTAAGTATCTTGTCTTAGGCTATGAACTACTATTGAATTGTGATGTAGTGATTCTTTTAGATTTTTTATCATGTTGGTCAATAAACTATGCTGATGTTGGCCCTAATTGGGTTTAATTAAGCGTTGATCGTAAGACCTTGGGTGATGAATTATGAACGAGACTTGATAAGTCTTGTGATCCCTATCCTTTACTTCAAATAATGGTTAATTGTGATTAAGTCATCATATTGTATTGGAGTATTCCTTTTATTACGATTGATAGGGTAGTATGATGTTGAATTTAAATTTCTTGATTATGGTGTGTGAGGTGTTGGCTTAAGGTATAAATGTTACAAGGATGGTGAATGAATTACCAACTGCCTTATCATGAAGTGATATGCAAATGTGCTAACTTCACTTATATGAATTTTCATGAAAGGATTTTACTCATGCAATTTGTATTTATCTATGATGATGATGGTGATGTTTATACAAGGGTTAGGCATTATGATCTACATTAAAATATAAGGATTAATAAAGACATTAAAGATATTTCAAAAGGGACTCTAGCTTAGCACCGAGTAAACTAGAGCTAGAAGTGTCCCTTCCTACATAGGGAAGGTAGGATCACTAACTTACTCTTGATTTGGAGGTACAATGCATGTGGCATAAAGGGGGTCCCAACTGTAGCTCCTTGATTTTGAACTATGTTGCCCCCATAGGACTACTAGCTAGTGGATCCACGTAGTTGCTATGTTCATGTTTTTGCACTACCTTGGCAAGTAGTCAGCTTTCTTTGGTGTAGATTTCCATGACACCAAATTCAACATTAGCTCATGTCGTTTAATATCGGTTAGAGCAACATGTTCCCAAAAGTTATAACGAAATAAAGGATAGAACTCTAACTAAGATGACCTGGGGTGTTTAGCTTAGTCTATGTAGGGGTATGAGACTCTACCTAAACATTGCACTATTTAGTCTTGAGGGAAGTCTTAGGAGGATGTTCTCATGTATGAATATGTTTATCATGGTACACAATATTCATATGATGAACTTTCAAATTGTTGATACTGTTTGTTTATTGGTGTAATTTATGAATATGTGTTTGTCTATATTGTTAAAGTATGATGATTTTTACTCTTAAATGATATGCTATGAAAGTGGGATGTTGGTTAAGATTTTAATTGGGTTAATTAATTGAGTAAGGTTATGGGACTTTGCTTGATCATTGCATTTTTTGACATGATAGAATTTTAGGGTAATTGTCTTGATTTGGTTGTGTTATAATGATCTCCTATTCATGCTTGTTGAGGTTAAGACTTGGTTGTAGGGTTTCTTGGTTATGTACGCTTACATGATATGCATGTTCACATGACTAGTTTGTATGTAGTTGGTCTTGTGATGAACGTGCTTATGAATTAATGAATATATCTTATTAATTTTGTATATTTTTGTTGAATGTGCATAAAGGTTTTTAATGAGAAGTGCATACTTATGGAAATGTCCCTTTTCTTAGCATGATTTTAAAGTATGTGAACATATGGTCTCATACTTAGTACAAGTGGTGTACAAATCCCATTTCTTACTTTTGCCCAACATTATAGGTTCTGGTGATTGAATTGCTTTTGCAGAAGACTTGGATCTCTTAATAGTCCAAGTAGGGTAGGTCCTCACTTTCCTAGGACGATGACACTATCTAGCTAATGATGTTCATTTTAGTTGAAGACTTCAATGTTTATTTGTTTTCCATTTAGTATGAAACATTGTATAGACCATATGAGGAATTCTTACTTTGATTTATGGGCTAGGCCTAATTTGATATACTTTTATTAGAGTGTTATAATATGAGACGACTATTTTAAGACTATGTTATATTATACATATCTATGTGCAATAAAAGTACATGACGAAGTAATCTTACTATATGAAGGGTCTATATATAGTATATATATAACTATGTGTATGTAGAGGTCTATGTAAACCTTTTATTGGAAGTAATGAAAAGTCTTAAATTTTCGTTAAATTTGACTTATAAATATAATGATGTAAGATAAAAGTCTAGTCGTAGTCCTAAAAGAGGACTACAACGTCGGTTACGTCTAGCGGGTATTCCAGGATGTGACAAACTACGAATCAACACATAAGATTAAATATCTTTATGTGGATGTCTCTCTCAACCACATCTATGAAGGTTCATATTCATAATTGTGAAGCGCGCCACACCTATGAATAGGAATCTATATGATGCTTAGGAAGAAGAGGGAAGACAAGGTTGTTGAGTTCATTTACATTCGCGAAGGAGGTATGAGTGTTCTTTAATACTCTTTCAAATTCACTAAATTGTAAAAATCTGCTCCTTCTTTTGGTTTCTGACCCTTGATATGAAATGAACCGCTTTGTGACGGGTGTGTAGGATGAATTGAAATAAGAGTGTCATTCGGCTATGCTACATGAAAATATGACCATATCTCATCTCACGGTTCATGCTAAACAAGTGGAAGTGGAAAGGGCTAAGAGAAAGAGTACAGATGCCAAGAGGGAAAGATCTTTTGATGGACGTTCTTCAAAGGGAAGGCTTGAGATCAAAGATAATCCTACGTTAAAAATAAGGGTTTCTAATAAAGTTCCTTCTAAGTTTCCTAAGACTAGGGATAATAGGCTGTCTCACCCTAATCCTTAAAAGTGAAAGGGTACTAGTTCACCAACCGAAAATACAACTTGTGGAAAGTGTGTTAAGAACAGTAAGGTGATTGTCTAAATGGAACAAATAATTGTTTTTATTGTAGTAAAAGTTGGAACAAAGTTCGATATTGCCCTAATGTGAGGGGTCAATACAAGTGTAGTGGTCAAGATCATGCAAAAGGTTCCAATGATACTCCGATGAAGAATCGCTTATATGCTCTCTACTCTCAGGGTGAGCATGAGACTTCTCCCGATGTGGTGACCGTATGTTTAATGTTTTCTCTATTGATGTATACACTATACTTGATCTGGGCGCTACATTAGTTTTTTTTCTCCCTCGATAGCTATGAAATTTAAATCTTACCCAACATTGTAAATGAACTTTCGATGGTGTCTACCCCGATGGGTGAGTAAGTTGTTGCAATGAGTGTTGCCCAGTAGAGTTACTTATGTTGAACTATTAGAAAATGATATGTTTGATTTTTATGTCATATTGGGTATGATTGGTAGCATACTTGTTTTGCCTCTTTAGATTGTACAATGAGGCTGGTCAAGTTTGACTTTCCAAATGAGCCCCTTTTAGAGCGCAAGAGGGGAAACTCTATTTCTAGAGGTCGTATTATTTCTAGTTTGAAATCTTGTAAAATGATCTCTAAAGGGTGGTTATATCATATCGTAAGAGTCCATGATTTAGACTCCGAAATTTCTCTCATTGAGTCGGTCAACGTAGTAAGGGAATTTTCGGAGGTCTTTTAGGAATGATCTTCTCGGTATTCCTCCCGAACGGGAAATCGATTTTGGTATCAACTTGTAACCGAATTAAAATCCCATTTAAAGTCCTCCTTATTGGATAACTCCGACCAAATTGAAAGAGTTGAAGGCTCAATCAAGGATTTACAAGAGAAAGGTTTCATTCGGCCTAGTATTTCTCCATGGGGTTCTCCAGTATTGTTTGTGAAGAAGAAGGATAGGTCCCTTAGAATGTGCATTGATTACCGCTAACACAATAAAGGCACTATTAAGAACAAGTATCCTCTCCCTTGGTTGACGACTTGTTTGATCAACTCCACGGGGCAAGCTCATTTTAAAAAAATTGAGTTGACATCGGGGTATCACAAACTTCGGGTGAGAGGTGAGGATACACCAAAAATGGCCTTTTGGACTATATATTGTAACTATGAGTTCTTCAAAATGTCTTTTGGTCTCACAAATGCCCAGAGGCGTTTATAGATCTCATGAATAGGGTGTTTCAAAGTTACCTTGATGCATTTGTCATTATCTTTATTGACGAAATCTTTGTTTATTCGAAAAACGAGGGTCATCACATGAACAATTCGAGGGTGGTATTACAAGTGCTTATGCAGAATAAATTATTTGCCAAGTATAGCAACTCTGAGTTTTTGTTGAGGTTGGTGGCATTTCATGGCTATATAATCTATAGTGAGGGAGTTGATTTTGATCCAAGGGAAACCGAGTCGGTGAAAAATTAGCCTAGAGCATTTACTCCAATAGACATTAGGTGTTTCTTCAGTCTAACAGGTAATTGTCGAAGGTTTGTGGATGGTTTTGCGTCCATTGTATCTCCCTTAATTTCTATGACCTAAAAGTGTAAGAAATTTGAGTTGTCAGAGGAATGTGAAAGGATCTTTCAAATCCTTAAAAATAGTCTTACTTCCGCCCCGGTATTTACATTACCGTAGGCTACAAAGGGACTCGTTGTGTATTGTGATGCATTCCGAGTAGGTTTAGGGTGTTAGCTTATATAACTGTAACGACCTAAAAGTACCCTCTAGAAGTTAGGGACAACCATCGGTTCGTGGAAAAGCGTACTTGACCATTTGGGGTCTTGTACAATCCCTTTAACTATTGTTCATTACATAAGACATAAAGAGTAATGTGGAATTAAAACTTTTCAAGAACATTTAATAAAAACTAGTCACAAGATAAGCTTAAGACACCACATAAAATCATAGGGACACACCCCTTTAAATTAAAGTAAAAATACATAATAAGTCTTTAACGAAGAAGTTAAGAAATGGATTATGCCCTCGAAAAAATTAGGACATACTTTGTTTTGAGAGGAACTTTCCCAAGCTACGACTTCAAACCTTCCAACCTATACTTATACTATAGAAAAGTTTGGGGTTAGTACAAAACATTGTACTATGTATGGCATATGCAAAAAAATATGAAAAGGGACATCTAAATAAAACAAGCTTTCATGTCGAATAATTATAACATTCATGAATTTAAAAGCAAAACAACACAAGGAACATCATTTTATACCTAAATAACAATTTCTATCAATTTGAAGCAAAGAATACACCTACAGTGAACTTACCCAATTTTACAGTTAACGCATCTCAGAATTACAGTGAACTACTTAAGCACACGGATTTCACATAAGTAATCTTCTACAATACGACTCTTAGGTCACACTAAGTGCAATGTGATAGTATCATCCCGTACTACCACTCCCACTTAGCGCTCTNAAAGAATACACCTACAGTGAACTTACCCAATTTTACAGTTAACGCATCTCAGAATTACAGTGAAATACTTAAGCACACGGATTTCACATAAGTAATCTTCTACAATACGACTCTTAGGTCACACTAAGTGCAATGTGATAGTATCATCCCGTACTACCACTCCCACTTAGCGCTCTAAATGGATTCCATGGATTTAGCACTTTTCAACATTTTACCACATTCCAGTGAAACATATAGAACATTACAGTAAGTTTAAAAGTTTTATGGTGAACTAAAAGACTACAACAATGGTGAACTCCCAAAGTATTGACAATGAGGATATGAACTCATGTCCGAAGGAGTTTCCCTTACCTAAGAATAATCCTAAGAGTTTCCAAGGTAAGACATGAACGGAACATCTAACCACATCCTTCAAGGCACACCAATGTGATCCTCAAGACTACCCTTTTTGAATTAGTCACCTCGGGATAACAAGTCACGACTCAAATCACAAAAAATTAGAAGAACACCCAAAAAAAGACCAATGTCTTCCCTTTCGGAATGTCTACTTAGTGCAATGAGTAGATACGGTCCCATACCAAAACCTACCCTAAGTAGTACACTCTTTTAGAAGGTTTGGCACCAAGTCTCCCTATTCGGAAGGTCCTACTTAGTGCAATGGATAGGTAGCGTGCCATACCACCACCTAACCTAAGTAGCACGTTCTTTTGGAAGACTTAGTTCATTCAATTCATATAAGTAGAACATGATTTTAGAAGACTTATTACTTTAACTATTTTTTGTGGGAGGTTACCTGAACTGACAAAGACCATGAGTGCATGACATGGAATCTCGATATTAACCCTTATCGGATGAGGGATCCTCACTTGCCTAGAGTAAGGTCTACTTCTTATCTTTTACAGGGCTTTGGTAATCGCTACACATGTGTGGGAACATAGTTAGGGATAAGGAGATTGCTACTAAGTAACTTATTCTCTACTAACAATGAGTTTTCATCGCAAGAGGTACATGGGAATAAAACATCTAAACTCACGAAGGATATTTATCCTCCGGCCTAGGTTAGAAAGCTCTTAGTATGTAGTGAGGTTGCTACTAGAAACTTCATCGCAACTCACGAAGAGTGTACGCCCCAAGACTCCCCTTTTTTACTCAACTTAGCATCATATATTCAAATAAGTGTGTGTGTGTACATGTGAGAGAATCTTTAACTTATGCATCATTTAATTCACATTAGCTTCTATACTTTCTTTAGACCTACATTCATCAATTTACACACTTTACATGCTTCACAAAGTCATATACTTTATTTAGGGAAAATCTAAGTCAAACATGCTATTGAACTTCACAAAATACAACACAAGAATTATCTTCAATATCACCGCATTTCATCTTCTACGCCTTCAAATCCTCACTCACAAAACATACTAAGTAATATCAAATTCATGAAATAAACACCGCCACCAAGAAGGTGGACCATACAACTTAAGAGCAATTTTTAATAAGGATCACACAATATAAGAAACTCACCATATAACCAAATAATCATCACCTATAACTAATTTCTCAATATTTTATCATACTAAGGCCCTTAGTGAAGTAGATATATGAAAATAACAAAATAAGAAAACCAAAGTTCAAACCTTACCCAAACCATGCTCATTTAACACATTTCTTAAGCTAAAAGTTTGAAATATGAATATACATGAGTTAATTAGGTTCTTAACTCTAAAATAATCAATTAATACTATAATAAACACATTTAAAACATTATAACACTTTTACAAGAAGTCCCATGCTTAAAATTAAAGATAGAAGGAATTTGAGTTTGAAAACCTTTTTTGAAATTTATTGGAAATGACTCCTTCATTGGAATTGGGTTCAAATATGGATACAATACATCAAATAGAAGGAATCCCACTAAATTTTAATGAAGACACACTTTCAAAACATCCATCCTTGCCTTCCTTGAGTTGTTGCTCCATTGATTACTTTGAGAGAGTTTTCTTTAGAGAGGAAGTTTTAATATTTGAAGTGAGGTGTCTTGTTTATGTCTAGGAATTAAAACTAACCTAATATAAACTGAAAACCCTAAAAATATCAGCCTAGGGTCATAAAATACTTGGGGTGAATTTACAAAACAACCCAAAACATAACATGCAGTGTTGCTTATTTTTGGACAGCCACCATCGACGGACAAACCAACGATCCGTTTGTCAAGGCATTGGCCGTTGGTGAGGTCTCATTGGTTGGGGATGCAAATCCCCAACTTGCAGAGGTTATTGTCCAAACGAGAGAACAGGTCAACGGGCCGTAACCGGGTCAACTGGACGTTGATTGGATCGTCAATTGCACACTGTTTTGGCAGTGTTGGTCAAAGTTTTGGGCCCTTCATCTAGGGCCCCTTGTGGGTCCTAGGTGGGGTCGTGACCGGACGTTAAACCATTAAATTAAGTAGTCTAGGTATTATTAAAACCTCACATAAATTTTAACCAAAAAGAACATGTATAACTCACTCAAATACACAAGATGCAAGAACACTTTCTAAGGTATATCTTACGAACGTCATGGACATTCTTGGACGTTTGACCTCAAAACTTAACCAAAATTCACACACTGCCGAAGAACACTATATGTACTCATTTTACAACAAAGTTAACTTAAGAAATATTCACGAGGCTCTAGTTCACCTTAGTTCATTTCGGGGCTTTACATCAACAGAGGAATGTAATAGACTATGCTTCTAGGCAACCTAAGGTGCACGAGAGAACATATCCAATTCATGATCATGAGTTAGATGCCGTGGTATATTCCTGGAAATTATGGAGGCATTACTTGTATGGTGTTCATGTTGACGTATATACTGACCCCAAGAGTCTCCAATATTTGTTTACTCAAAAGGAGTTAAATCTATGACAAAGAAGGTGGTTGGAATTGTTGAAAGATTATAAGATGAGTTTTATCTATCACCCCGACAAGGAAAATGTGGTTGCAAATTCTCTAATTCGTTTATCCATGGGTAGTGTGTCTCATGTTGATGAAACCAAGAAAGACCTAGTGAAAGATGGTCATAGATTGTCTAGATTGGCTGTCAGGTTGGAAGATTTTCCAAATGGTGGTTTCATGGTCCATCATAACTTTGAGTAATCTTTGGTAGATTAGGTGAAGTCCAAGCAACACTTTCATCAATCATTGATGGATTTGAAGAAATCAGTTCTTTGCAACATTAATGAGTCATTCACCTTTTGGGGGATTGTATCTTTAGGTATAAAGGAATGTTGTGTGTTCCCAATGTAGATGGTTTGAGGAAACGGATTCTTGAGTAAGCTCATGGATCACGTTACTCAATTCATCCGGGTTTGACAAAGATGTACCATGTCCTTGGGGAAGTGTTTTGGTGGGAAGGTTTGTAACGGGACATAGAGGAGATTGTTGCTAAGTGTTCAAATTGCCAATAAGTTAAAGTGGAACATCAAAAGCAGGGTTGTTTACTTTAAGAAATATAAGTTCCTACTTTGTAGAGGGAAGACATCAATATAGATTTTGTGGTAGGTTGCTTCGGACAGAAAAGCATTATGATGTTTTATGGGTGATTGTGGAAAGGTTGACCAAGTCCGCTCATTTTATTCCCGTCAAATTTACTTATTTGGCGGAAGATTATGCAAGGATTTTCATATATAAGACTGTGTGTCGCCATGGTATTCCATTATCAATCATATTTCATAGGGGTGCACAATTCACATCTATGTTTTTGAGATCATTCCAAGAATGTTTGGGTACTAAGGTGAAGAAGATAAGAACCGCTTTTCATCCCCAAACGGATGGCCAAGCGGAGCATACTATTCTAACCCTTCAGGATAAGCTTAGATCTTGTATTATTGATTTCTAGAGAAATTGGGAAAAGCATTTCTTTGGTAGAGTTTGCTAACAATAATAATTTCCATTCATCTATGTCCATGGTTCTTTATTAAGAATTGTATGTAGGATGTGTAGGTTTGAAGTCGGTGATCCTTCACTTCATGATAAAGAATATATTCATAAGACTTTGTAGAAGGTTCATATCATAAAGGAACCGGTTGCAAACGGCCTATAGTCGGCAAGAGTCTTATGCCGATCACCAAAGAATGGATTTAGAGTTTGAAGAAGATGATAAGGAGTACTTTAAAATTTCTCCTATGAAATAGGTTGTTATATTTGGGAAGAAATGAAAGTTGAGTACTCTTTATTTAGGCACTGTGTGAAGTTTTGAGGTCAAACATCCAAGAACGTCAATGCCATTCGTAAGGTGTGCCTTTGTTTTAGTTGAAACTTTCATGCGATATTCCTAATAACTAGATTACTTAGATTAGGGGTTTAACGTCTGATCACGACCCCACCTAGGACCCACAAGGCGCCCAGATGAAGGGCCTAAGAATTGGACAAGACTTCCAAGAACACTTCCCAAACGACGGAGCAGTCTACTAGGCATAGGCCAATCGACGCCCTGTCGACAGAGGGGCGTCTTCCCATACTTAGTGGTAATCCAGCACCTCTCATGAAACTTGTCTCTGATTTCATTGACACCCAGCAGTGCGGGCCGTTGACTTATCGATGTCCAGTAGCTTGGGTCATCGATTTGCCACTTCAAAAAGTTATCGAAGTTGTTCTCAACATGGAGTGTTTTATGTAAATTCACCCCAAGCCTTTTATTACCCTAGGTCACTATCTTTAATGTTTTAAAGTTATATTAAGTTAGTTTTAATCCATAGACCTAGACAAGACCCCTCACTTCAAAATATTCAAGCTCCCTCTCTAAAGAAAACTCTCCCAAAGTCATCATTCAAGCTAAGACTAAAAGAAGGGAAGGAGGGCTGGTTTTTACGTGTGTCTTTATAAAAAATTAGTGGGTCTCCTTCTCTTTTATTTATTGTATCCATCCTTGAACTCTCTTCCATTCAAGGAGTCCCGTCTAATGAATTTCCAAAATGATTGTTACACCCTAGTTTATGTATCTCCAAATCTAAATATTAGTCTTGCATGAAAAAATTTCTACTGACTTAGNAGGAGGGCTGGTTTTTACGTGTGTCTTTATAAAAAATTAGTGGGTCTCCTTCTCTTTTATTTATGGTATCCATCCTTGAACTCTCTTCCATTCAAGGAGTCCCGTCTAATGAATTTCCAAAATGATTGTTACACCCTAGTTTATGTATCTCCAAATCTAAATATTAGTCTTGCATGAAAAAATTTCTACTGACTTAGTAATGTTATTTCCAATGTTAGTTGATGATTCTAAGTTTAAAACTTCAGTGAAATCATGTTAAAGCTTTTCTTCAAATATTGGCTTAAGAAATGGGTTAAATGATCATGTTTGTGTACAAAATGATCTTTTGTTTCCTTGTGTTGTTATTAGTTTTTAGCTACTTCCCTAAGGACTTCATTCTGATGAAATGTTTAGAAAATGTTATAGGTGATGAAATCTAGGATTAAAGAATAAGTTGGTTATGATGTTTATATTTGATTTTTAAATGCTATTGAGTGGTTTGGTCTACCTTCTTGGTTGCGGTGTTTACTTGAATTTTATGAATGTAAAGTTACTAGTTTATGGTCGATGAGGCTATGATGGTTTGTAATGTGAAGTAAGATGAACATTATACTATTCTTGTTAAATGTGCCTTGTGAAGGTATTATGTGAAATAGGCTAGAGAGTATGATTAAATTAAGATATTCTTGTTAAGTGTTTTATGAAGTTTTTTATGAGAATTATGTTAAGGATTATGTATAAAGGACTTATATGATTATACGAAGCATGTAAAGTGTGTGATGTGATGAATGAAGGTCTAGGCATGTATAGAAGTTAAATATAAACGAAATGAAGCTTATATGCAAGGTGTGCTCACATGTAAACACACTCACACTTGATGAATGAACGAAGCTATGTTAAGTCCTAATGAAGAGTTTTGGGGTGAACACTCTTCGTGAGGTGATATGAAGTGTTTAGTAGCTACCAAGCTACAGCCCATGAACTTCCCAATGTAGGGTAGAGGATGAATGCCCTTTGTGAATCCATGGGGGTTATGTCTAGCACGAAGAGGATGTGAAGAAGAAGTGGTTACACTACGTGAGTTGAGATGTTGTATTTCAATGTACCTCTTGAGATGAGTAATCCTCTTGAGTAGAAAATGAGTATGAGTACAAGTCTCCTTATCCATTAACTATGCGCCCGCATAGGTGTAGCTACTGGTAAAGCCATGTGTAAGCTAAAAAGAATGACCTTACTCTATGCAAGTGAGGATCCCTCATCCAATAGGGGTTAATGTTGAGTTTCCATGTCTAGCTCTCATAGACTATGTCGGTTAAGCTAACCCTCCACAAAAGAATTAATTGAACTATGTTTTCTAAAGGAACATACTACTTAGAATAGGTGGGGGTATGGGACGCTATCTACTCATTGCACTAGGTAGGACATTTTGAAAGGGAAGACTTGGTGCCAATCCTTATAAAAGAATGCACTACTTAGGGTAGGTAGTGGTATGAGACGCTATCTACACATTGCACTAAATAGTCATTCTTACAGGGAAAACTTTGGTGGTTTGTTGGCTTTCCTCTAATGTCTTGCCATTGATTGAAGGGCTTGTTTCTCCCGAGTTGAACAAGCCTAAAGGGTAGTCTTGATGATTTCTTTGATGTGTACTGAAGGAGGTATATGCATATGTCCTTCATGTCTTACCTTAGTGGGTCTTACGATAATCCCGAGGTAGAGAAACTCTTACGGAAAATGTTTTTACTTTCTCTTTTGCTTGGAATTGGAAGTATACTCATTTAGAATAGGATAATTCATTTTGAATGCTTTCAATGATTTATTGTGTTTGCTCAAATGGTTTCAAATTAAATTCTTATTTAGTTACTGTAATGTTAGTTGCAGTTTACTGTGAAGTTTCGGGAATATACTGTAACGTTTTCCTTTAGTTTAAAATTTTTAGAAATACTCCTTTAATTGTAAAATGATGTTTCTTAAGTTGATTTGCTTCTAAATTCATAAATGTTTTTACTTAATTTGGCATAAAATGTTATTATACTAAAATGTCCGTTTTCGCATGTTTTTGCGTATGTCATGCATAGTACATTAGTTGTACTAACCCCATACTTCTCTATACCTTATAAGTATAGGTTGACAAATTTTTTGAAGATTCGAAGGCGAAGCTTGGGAGATTCACTCTCTCAAGAATTGGTATGTCCTCACATATTCGAGAACATAGTCTATTGTTTCCTAGTTTTATTATTAAGACTTATTAGGTATTTTATTTCAATGTAAAGGGTCGTGTACCTAAGATATTATATATCGTGTTATAAGTTTGGCTTGTGATGATAAGATTTCTTAAGTATTTATAAAAGACATACTTTTTATTTAAACTGTTGGTGAAAAGTTTTAATTACGCACTTCTTTTCATGTCTTATGTAATGAAACCCTCATCTCGTGACCATGCATACATGACCCTTTGGGGTCTTGTACAAACCCATTAACTACAATTTATTACATAAGACATGAAAAGTAGTGCGGAATTAAACTATTCACGAATAATTTAATAATAAGAAAGTCTTCAATAAATAGTAAAGAAATCTCATCCTCACAAGCCAAACTTAAGAGACAACATATAATATCTTAGGGACACGACCCTTTAAATTGAAATTAAAGACATATTAAGTCGTATAAATAAACCTAGGAAACAATACACTATGTTCTCGAATATATGAGGACATACCGATTCTTGAGAGAGTGAATTTCCCAAGCTTTAGCTTCGAATCTTCCAAAAAGTGTTCAACCTCTATTTACAAGGTATAGAAAAGTATGGGGTTAATACATATAATGTACTAAGTATGGCATATGCAAAAACATGCGAAAAGGGACATTTTAGTAAAATAAAATTTGATGCAATTTAAGTAAAAAATTAAAGAATATATAACCAAAGAATCATAAGAAATATCATTTAACACTTGGATAAGAGTTTCTATGATTTTAAACTAAAAGGGACCTTTTACAATAACATCCAAAACTTTATATTAAACTCCAATAAATATTATAGTGAACAAATTGGAACTTTAATAATGATTCATTTAAGGCACTCACAATGAATTATCCAATCCTAAATGTGTGAACTTCCAAGGTCAAGCGAAAGAGAAAGTGAACTCATTTTCCGTAAGAGTTTCCCTACCTCAGGATTAACCTATGACTCACTAAGGTAAGGCATGAACAAAGTATGCATATGCCTCCTTTAATACACACGAAAGCAACACTCAATACTACCCTTTTTGGGTTACTCAACTCGGGAGAAACAACCCTCTCAATCAATGGCAAGACATTAAAAGATACCCAACGAACCACTAAATTATACCCTTTAAAAATGCCTACTTAATGCAATGAGAACATACCGTCCCATTCTACCACCTACCCTAAGTAGTATATTCTTTTTGAACGTTTGGCACCAATTCTTCCCTTTTGGAAGGTCCTACCTAGTGCAACGACTAGATAGCGTCATATACCACCACCTACCCTAAGTGCTACGTTCTTTTAGAAGATTTAGTTCAATTGATTCTTTTGTGGAGGGTTAGCTTAACCAACATAGACCATGAGATCTAGACATGTAATCCCAATATTAACCCTTATTGAAAGAGGGATCCTCACATTCCTGGAGTGGGGTCATTCTTTTTAGATTTTACATGGCTTTCCCTATGTCTACACTTATGTGGGCGCATATTGAAGGGATAAGGAGATTTCTACTGAGTACTCAGTCTGTACTCATGAGGAGTACTCATCTCAAGAGGTGCATTGGAATACAACATCTCATCTCACGAAGTGTAACTACCTCTTCTTCATATCCTCTTGGTGCAAGACATAACCCCCACGGATTCTAAACACTTTAAACTATAGGTTAAGGATAGCCAATGAACACCACATATCAAATCACGAAGGACATTCATCCTCCGACCTATCTTAGAAAGCTCTTAGGTTATAGTGCGTTTGCTGCTAAAAACTTTATCTCAACTCATGAAGAGTGTCCACCTCATAAATCCTCTATTTACTCAATTTAACTTCATACATTCATTTAAGTGTGTGTGAGTACTTGTGACCACATCTTTCATACAAACATCATTTCAGTAACATTAGATTCTATACATTCTTTAGTCCTATATTCATCAATTTACACACTTTACATGCTTCACAATTCATATACTTTACCTAGGCATAATCTAAGCCAACTATGCAATTAAACTTCACAAAACACAACACAAGACTTATCTTCAATACTAAACTAATACCTAGTTCATCCAATAAACACCGCCACCAAGAAGGTGAACCATGCCACTCAAGAGTAATATACAATAAGAACTATGAAATATAAGAAATTTTCCATTTAACCTAGCCATTGTAAACTATAATCAATTTCTCAATGTTTCATCATAATAAGGTCCTTAGGGAAGTAGCTAAAAAAACAACAAAATAAGAAAATTAAAGTTCATACCTTATCAAAACATGATCATTTAATCCATTTCTAAGTTAAATTATTGAAATATGCATATAAATGAGTTCATAGTTTTTTTATTAAAAATCATCAATTCATAAAAGAATAAACACGTTTAAACTATTAGAACAATTTTACAAGAAGACCAATACTTAAAGACAAAGCTAGAAGAAATTTGAGTTTGAAACCCCTTTTTGAAATCATCTGGAATTGACTCCTTGAATGAAAGATAGTTAAAGGAAAGATATCATACCTCACATTGAAGAAATGTCAAAGATTTTTGATGGAGAAAAGACCACCAACAGCCCTTCTAGCACTTCTTTACTTCTAGCTTCCATGGAGACTTGAGAGAGTCTTCTAAGAGAGAAGGGTTTTGGGTTTTCGGAAGAGGGGTCTAAAATTATTTCATGGGGCTTAGAAAACTTTCATATATCTAATAAACCCTAAAATTAAAGTCCTAGGGTCACAAAATACTTGGGGTGAATTTACCAAACACCCCAAGCCATGGCAGCAAACATACACCTTCTGGAAGTGGCCAATCGACGACTAAAGCTACTGGGTGTAGATGAGTCGATGGCCCGTGCTGCTGGTTGTTGATGGAATCAGAGGATGATTAAAGGGAGGTATGGAACTCCCATAAAGTATAAAATGAACGCCCCAGTCAACGGGGTATCGATTGACCTACGCCCAGTAGATTGCTTCGTCGATTGGGCAATGTTCTTTGTAGTCTTGTCCAATTCTTGGGCCCTTCATCTAGGGAACCTTGTGGGTTATAGTTGGGGTCGTGACCCAAATTTAAACCTCTAAAATTAGTCGTATAGGTATTAGGAACATCCCACCTTAGTTTCAAGGAAAACGAACATGTAAAACTTACTCGAACACGAAAATACGCAAGAACACTTTCTAAGGCACACCTTTAGAACGTCATGGACGTTTAACATCCAAACTTAACCAAACCTAACATACTTCCTAAGAACACCAAAGTAACTCATTTTAACTTCAAATTAACTCCATAAAAACTCTTGAGGCTCTAGTTCCTCTTAGTTCATTTTGGGGCATTACATCATGACCAAATGTTAAACCCCTAAACTAAGTCGTCTAGGTCTTATGAACATCTCATGCATGTTTCAAGGAAAAAAACGCATAAAACTCACTAAAACACCTAAATATACACAAGCTCTATCGAAGGAACACCTTCCAAAAGTCATAGACGTTCTTGGACGTTTGACCTGCCAACATAACCAAACTTCACACACTGCCTAAGAAGAATACACTTACTCATTTTAACTTCAACTTAATTAAAGAAATACTCATGAGGCTCTAGTTCACCATAGTTCATTTTTGGACGTTACATGTGGTCTATGTCTGTTAGATAAATATGTTCCCAAAAGGAAAAACGAATTAAAGGATTGAACTCTAACTAAGATGACCTAAGGGGTTTATCTTAGTCTTGTAGGTGTATGGGACTCTACCTAAACATTTTACTAGTTAGCCATGAGGGAAGTCTTAGCAGGATGTTCTCATGTATGTATATGTTTATGATGGTACATGATATATATATATATATATATATATATATATATATATATATTATATGTTTAATGGTATCACATATGACTATGTGTTGATCTATATTGTTAATCTATGATGATATCTACTTTTAAATTCCATGTTATGTGAAGTTAGATGTTGGTCATGATTATTGTTCCATTAATTAATTGAGTAAGGTAATGGGGCTTTGCTTGGTCATTGATCTTGTTGAGTTGATAGGGGTTGTGTTGAATTGTATTGCTTTGGTTATGTTATAATGAACTCTTATTCATTTTTGTTGAGGTTATGACTTCGTGGTAGAGTTACTTGGGTATGTATATAATTGCATGATATGCATGTTGACTTCACTAGTTTTGATGTTGTTGGTCTTGTGATGAACATGCCGATGACTAAATAAATATGTCATTAAACTGGTATGGTCTTGTTGAATGTGCATAAAGCTTCTTAATGGAAAGTGCATACTCATTAAAATGTCTCTTTTCTTAGCATTATTTTAAAGTATGTGTGCATAAGGTCTAAAACTTAGGACAAGTGGTGTATCTATCCCATTTCTTCATTTTCCCCAACATTTTAGGTTCCAGTGTTGAAGTGTTTTTGGAGACGACTTGAAGGAGACTTGGATCTCTTATTCATCCAAGTAAGGTCGGTCCTCACTTTCCGAGGGCGAAGTCACTATCTAGCTAATGGAGTTGTTTTTAGTTTAAGATATCTATGTTTCTTTCTTTTCCATTTAGTATGGAACATAGTATAGCCTATGTGAGGCATTCTTACTTTGATGTATGGGCTAAGCCCAATTTGAAATACTCTTATTAGATGGTAATGATATGAGACGACTATTTTGAGACTATGTTATATTTTATATATCTATGTGCTAGAAAAGTAGAACACTAAGTAATCTTACTATACAATGGGTATATGTATACTCGATGTATATACTATGTTTATGTAGAGGTCTATGTAAATCCTTAATTAGAAGTAATGAAATGTTTTAAATTTCCACTAAATTTGACCTATGAATGTAATTATGTAAGCTAATAGGTTAGTCTTATTCATCAAAGAGGACGACGACGCTGGTTACATCTAGGTGGTATTCACAGATGTTATAGTATGGGTCGTGGCCCACAATACTCTTGTGTCTAAGCTTTGATGAAATGAGACTTAGTATTTCCTATGAGTTTATATCAATGAGTTTTTAAAGACTATGCAAATGTTTGTGAAAAGATTTAATTCCACACTACTTTTCATAGGTATATATGAAATGAAATATATGAAAGGGCCTGTACAAGTCCTCCGAGAGGCAAAGTACGCCGGTTCACAATGTAAGAAAAGCCCTTACTTCTATTATACAGGTCTGGATCGTGAGAAGCTTGGTATAAAAACATCGGTTATGAAAGTTGTCTTCGAAATCGAAAAGTCTCATCTAGTCACGTCTAGTAGAGTCTTTACTATCGGTGTGAGTCTCGACACATCTATAGGCGAGAGGCTATAGGACAATAGAGTTTCACTTATTTAATACTCCTATGTCGTGTCGTAGAGTAAAAGTTATGAGTACTCTTTTCTTATGGTTTTTCTTGTGTTTATAGGAGATAAATACTAGAAGGATGACCGCTAGAAGGTTGGAAAAGGGAAGGGAGAATGAGGAAATTCCTCCTCAAGTTGAGCAACATCCTCAAGCTGCTCAATGTGCTCAAGGTGATCAAGTCCCTATTGAGGGTAGAGGTGATGATGTTCCCGTGGTTCCCTTAAAATAAATAATTGGGATATTAGAGAGGCTTTATTTACTTTATCTCGAGATTTAACCACCCATGTTAATATGGGTATTGCGTCTAGAGTGAATGTTTTGGATAGCACTATGACGTTTAGATTGAGAAATTTATTGACGATGAATCCTCGTATATTTCTTGGATCAAATGTGGGAGAGGATTTCCAATAGTTTCTAGATGAAGTGTACAAGGTGTTGAGTGCCATAGTGGTGACTTCTAAGGACAAGGCGGAGTTGGCTTCGTATCAATTGAGGGAGGTTTCTCAAGTGTGGTACACTCAATGGAAAGATAATAGGTTTGTTGAATCGGGTAATACTGTGTGGGAAGAATTTAAGGAAGCTTTTCTAGGAAAAGTACTTTCCCCGTGGGAGGAGGGAGGTGAAGGTTGAGGAGTGTATCAATCTCAAGCAAGGCAATATGAGTGTTGAGGAATACTTATTGAAGTTCTCTAGGTTGTCTCGATTTTCTCCATTCCTTTTGTCTAACTCTAGGGATGAGATGAGTAGGTTTGTGACGCGTGTTGCCGATCTAGTTAAAGAAAAATGTCATACGGCCATGCTACATGATGATATCACCGTAGCTAAACTATTGTTGTATGCTCAATCAATTGAGGAGTCTAAACTTGGTAGGATTCCTAGGAACTTGAAGAGTACAGGATCTAGTGATTAAATTCAACCTAGGTTCAAAAATAGGGCTCAAAATCAAGATGGACCTAGTGCTCCAAAGGTGAAAATTAAGAAGTGAAGTGGTTCTCAAAATGGGAAGCGTACATGTGCTACTTGTGGAAAAAGGCTCTATGGGTAATGTCTATTGGTTTACGGGATTGCATTGGATGCAGTATAGATGGACAAAAGGTGAGGGATTGTCTTAATATAACTTCTAAAGGAAAAGTGGGTAAGGAAGTTCCTCCAAAAGATGATGTTCCAAAGGCGAAGGCTCATTTTTATACACTCCGGGAACAGGATCAAAGTTGGATAATGATGAGGAAGATGGTATGTTCTTGTATCTCTTTCGAGATATGATTTCCTCCTATGTGGGGGAGTATGGTTGGTATATGGGCTAGAAAGTCATAGAGGCTTGTTTTATGTTCATGGTGTTCAGAAGTCTTGTTGAAATTGAATTCCATTGATTTCTTGCATTCTGTATTTCATGAAGTTACGATTGTGTTGTAAAGTGTGTATATAAAATTTTGTCTTGCATAGTAGCATGTTTCCATCATGAATTTCCAAAAAGTTGCATTTTTTAAAAATTTTGAATAATTCACTATAAAGCTGCAAGGGAAATCTTCAACCTGTAATGATTTTGCAAAATTGACTAATTCATTCTTTCATCGAAAATTTTTCTTATGTGGTTATACTGATGTATATGAGCATGATTGTCACATCCGAAAATACCCTTTAGACTTAACCGATGTCAGCGTCCTCTTTGAGGACTAAGACTAGCCGATTAGCTTACATAATTACATTCATAGGTCAAATTTAGTGGAAAATTTAAAACTTTTTATTACTTCTACTCGGAGGTTTACATAGACCTATACATACACAGAGTATATATATATATATGTATATATATATATATATATATATCGAGCATACATATACCCTCCGTATAGGAAGATTACTTAGTCTTCAACTTTTATTGCACATAAGTATATAAAATATAAAAAAGTTATAATAGTCGTCTCATCTCATAAGCATGTGATAAGAGTGTAAGAACTTGGCATACCCCATAGATAAAAGTAAGAATGTCTCACATGGGCTACAGAATGTTTCCTACTAAATGGAATNAATATAAAAAAGTTATAATAGTCGTCTCATCTCATAAGCATGTGATAAGAGTGTAAGAACTTGGGCATACCCCATAGATAAAAGTAAGAATGTCTCACATGGGCTACAGAATGTTTCCTACTAAATGGAATAGAAAAAAACATAGAAGTTTTAATCTCAAAACAAGTCCATTAGCTAGATAGTGTCATCGCCCTCAAAAAGTGAGCAACTACCCTACCTGGATGATCAAGAGATCCAAATCTTCTTCAAGTCGTCTTTAAAAGCACTTCAACGACCGAAACCTAAAATGTTGGGGAAAAGGAAGAAAAAGGGTTAGTACACCACTTTTACTAAGTATGTGAACATATTCACACATACATCAAAATCATGCTAAAAAAGTGACATTTCATAAAGATATGCAATTTACTTTGAAAACACGTAGCATGTTCAACAAGACCATACAAACCAATAGGACATGTTCATTAGGTCATAGACATGTACATCACAAGAACAACAACATCAAGTCTAATCGAGTCAACAAGCAGAGCACATAGTTAAATATATAACCAAGAGTTTCTATCATCAATTTATAATAGTAACAAACATGAATAAGAGTACATTTCAACATGAATAAATGAGGACAATTAACCATGAACCCCTATCAAGTCCACAAGTGCAATGACCAAGAAAAACCCCATTACACAATCAAGTAACTCAACAAGAATCGTGACTAACATCCTACTTCAATACCATAAAATTTAAGAGTACATAGAATCATACTTTAACAATATAGACCAACACATATTCATAAGTTACACCAATAAACATATCATATAAACAATGTGAAAGTTTATCATATATATGTTATATAGCATCATAAACATATTCAGACACAAAAAATTCCTTCTACGGCTCCCGTCAATGCTAACTAGTGCAATGTTTAGGTAGAGTCCCATAGCCCTACCTAGACTAAGTTAAACCCCTTAGGTCATCCTAGTTAGAGTTAACTCTGTGATTAATTCTACCTTTTGGGAATATCTTTCCCTAACCGACATAGACCACATGATCTAATGTGGAATCCGGTGTCATGGAACCCTACACCGAAACAAGGCAGACAATTTCCAAGTTAGTACCAAAATATGAACATAGCAAGTACGTGTATCCACTAGCTACTATTCCTATGGGCGAAACATATTTCAAGTACTATGAGATATAGTTAGGACCATCTTTATGCTACATGCATCAAAGTCTCCAATCTCAAGAGTACATTAGTTATCCTCCCTTCCCTATGTGGGAATATACACTCCTCACTCTTGTTCACTCGGTGCTAAGCTAGAGTCCCTTTTTGAAATGTCTCTAATGTATTCATTAATCATCATAGCTTATTGTAGGTCATAGGGTATAACCCTTGTTTAAATATAATCATCATCATAGCTCAATAATAATAGCATGAGTATTGTCCTTCCTTTACAATTTATACACGTGAGGTTATCACATTAACATTCTCATATCATGATAAGGTATATTGATAAATCATTCAACATCCTTTTAACATTTACATCTTAAGCCAACACCTCAAAAAATCATATTCAAGAAATCTCAATTCAACATCATACTTCCTCTTAATCCTAATAAAAGGCATACTCCAATAAAACATCATGACTAAATCACAATTAACCACAATTTGATGTAAAGGATATGGATCACAAGACTTACCAAGTCTCCTTCATAATTCATCATCAAGGTTTTACCATCAACCCTTAATTCAACCTAATTAGAGAATATCATCATCATAATTAATTTACCAACATGATAAGATGTCTAGAAGAATCACTACATCAAAATTCAATACTAGATCAAAGCTTAAGACAAGATACTTATGTCAATTCATTTCATACTTCATAACCTAGATAAACTTCTCAAGAACTAGAAAGATAGTACTACAATTAAACCTAATTCATTCAAGATTAGTATAAAAACTTTATCTAGTAGTAATTAAACCAATAACCGAGTCAATTTAACCGATACAATATAATGCAATTAAGATCATAACCTAGGGTTAAGGGTTAAAGGTCATTTTTTATATACTAGACAAAACCATCAAGATATATAATAATTGAGTTAAATTACATGTTAATATATTCATAATATAAAAAAAATCATAAACGAATCAATTCATAACATCTATTTCGTATTGGATGAAAACCTACTTGAAAACTCAACTTTAGAAATCAATTTGATGGAACCCTTTGAGGAAACAGGTCTCAAAGGTGAATTAGATCTCATACCTTGTAAATTGATGAAGATTAATAGTGAAACATGACTCTTTAAAGAACTTAAACCCTTCCCTACCTTCGTCTTCAACGGTGTTTTTCACTAGAGAGAGAAAGAAGGGAGAATGAAGAGAGTTTGGGTTTGAGAGTTATGAGAGTTTACATTATTATAATGGGGTTGGGGTATTTATATGGTGTGTTAATTAACTTAATTAGGATTCCATTAACCACTAACTAACAACCTAACCTTTTAATTAATTAATTGGAACTAACTAAAAACGTGTAGAAAACAAGCCCTCCACAGACAACACAACTATCGACGGACATGGGTCAATCCATGGACAATACCTCCTTCTGTGCTGCACATCCTTAGGTGTCACATGTGGATTTACCCCTACATGTAAACGGAATGGTCGTCCTCTTTGAGGACTAAGACTAGCCCCTCAGTCTCATGATATTAAATTCATAGGTTGAAATTTGCGGAAAATTTAAAACATTCATTACATCTACATGGAGGTTAAATAGACCTCTACATACACATAATATATATAGGTATCTATTATACATANGGTCAATCCATGGACAATACCTCCTTCTGTGCTGCACATCCTTAGGTGTCACATGTGGATTTACATGGAGGTTAAATAGACCTCTACATACACATAATATATATAGGTATCTATTATACATCGACCCTTCATATAGGAAGGTTGCATAAGCTTCAAATTTTATTGCACATACATATATTTAAAATAGCAAATAGTCTCAAAGATTATCTCATTTCTTACCATCTAAATGATCATAACAATTTTGTCATAGCCCTACAACAAAGGTAAAGAAGACACATATAAGCTTATACAAGTCGTACACAATGAAAGTGGAATGAACATAAAAGTCTTAGAAAACAAAGCAACTTCCAAAAAAAAAAATTGGCATCATTCTCGGAAAGTGAGGACCTACCCACTTTCATGATAGAGAATACCCAAGCCTTGTTCAAGTCCTCTCAAATGAGCCTTCAACAACCGGAACCTAAAATGTTTCGGAAAAAGGAAGAAAATGGGGTTAGTACTCCATATGTACTAAGTATGAGACCATATGCACATATAAGAGCAAAACATGCTAAAAAGGGACGTTTAGTCAAAACATACCATTTTACCCTTTTAAAATTCTAATGCAAAATCAAGTAAGTAATACCAATCAATCAAACATGCTTACTAACTCAAACAAGTAATATGTATTCTAACATACTTGAACCCATGACATACTTGTAACACCTTGAAAATCCAAGACGTGCTGTCAACAGTAACATAGGTGTCATAAGGTCTAAGTATTATTTATAAGTCTATTTTTAATGAATATCGGTCATTTAGGAGGTTTAAGGACAAAACGTCAAAGAACGTCCATGACGTCCAGGAAGTTGGTTCAAAAGGGGTTAGTGTGTCATAGCCTATTTTACTAAATTTTAGAAGTCGGAAATGTACTAAAATTGGTGGAAGATAGCTAATAGGTGTTTGAGTTGTTTCATGGTTGAAACGTTCTAGTATGAGTCCCCAAGGACCAACTAAGGGCTCTTGCGGAGGACCCTTGTCGGTTAATACAACACTGTCTGACATTATGCATCGACGGGACAGAAAACGGCCCGTGTGTGGATCAACGGGGCGTCGATGCAACCATCGTCCAACACCTAGGTTGGTTGAGATGGTCCCTTCAACTGCACAACATCTAAACTCATCGACGGAGTGCAAAGGTGCAGGCTACGGTCCGTGTGTGGATCAACGGGCCGTCGAAGTCACCGTCGTCCCACATTTAGTCAATGCATGGAAGCCCCTAGCCTGCATAGTCTCTAAATTCATTGACTGGGTGATGGATGAGAGGGGTGAGGCCGTCGACTAAAAGACAGCCCGTCGATCGTGGTTTCATTTTTGAGGGTCGAGTTTTCTGCCTAATTTAAGTTGGTTTCATATAATTAGTTAGGGGGGTAAGTGTTTTTATTAGGGGATAAGGGAGTCTAATTAAATTGATTTAAGACCCAATATAAATACTCCCAACCCTGATTAATCTAAATACAACTTTCAAATAAAGTCTCTTCCTTCTCTCTTATTTCTCTCTACACTTGTACTCACTATTGTAGACTAGCAAGGATTAGGGTTTGGGTGCTGGAAAGGGATGAATTCACCATCAAATTGTTTCCAAACGCTAAGGTATGAGTTCTAACAAATCACCTTTGAGAATCTTTCCTCAAAGGGTTCCTTAAAAATATATTTAAAATTTTGATTTTTCTTATGGGTATCATCCAATTAAAAATTGAAGTTATGAATTGTGTTGTTAGTAATTTATTTAGGTTATTTTGAGTAGATTAATATGTAAATCAACTTGTTTATGGTAATTGTTGATGATTCTGTCTAAATTGAAGAATATGATCCTTAATCCCTAACCCTAGGTAGTGATCTCGACCTATATTGTATTTTGAACAAACAATTGAGTTGGTTTTTGATAACATCACTATCCTATGGTTTTATTATGATTAAATTTAGATGAATTGTTGTCCTATCATTGCAGTTCTTGAGATGTGGTTTAGGTTATGAATAGTAATGACAAATTAGCCTATTTATCTTCTCTGAAGTAGTGATCTAGTAATGAATTGCGTTATAGTGGTGCAATTGGCGTTGTTATTCTATTGGTTATTATTGTGTGATGATGTTACTCCCCAAGTTGGGTTGAGTTATGGGTTAATGGTCAGACCTTGATTATAAACTATGAGGAAGACTTGGTAAGTCTTAGAATATGTATCCTTACTTGTAGTTGTGATTGATTGTTGTTAAGTCAAGATAATACATTAGAGTATGCCTTTTACTAAGATTATAGGGTGGTATGATGTTGAATTGAACTGTGTTCCCTATGTTATGAGGTTTATTAAGGTGTATGTGATACAAGAATGGTGAAAATTATCAATGTGCCTTAATATGTTATGAATTGTTAATGTGTTAACATCACTTATAGGGATTGTGATGATAGGAGTGTTACTCATACAATTCTTATTGAGCTATTTATGATGATGATTATACAAGGCTTATACCATATGGCCTAAAATAAGCTATGATTGATAATTAAAGGACTAAAGACATTTAAAAAAGGGACTCTAGCTTAGCACCGAGTGAACTAGATTGAGTAGTGTCACTTCCCACATAGGGGAGGTAGGAACACTACTTAACTCTTTAGATTGGAGACTATAATTCATGGCACATAAAGAGGGTCCCAACTATATCTCCTAGTTCTTGAACTATGTTGCCCTCATAGGAATACTAGCTAGTGGATCCACGTAGTTGCTATGTTTAATGTTTATGTACTACCTTGGCAAGTAGTCCGCCTTTTTTTAGTGTAGGGTTTTATGACATTGAATTCCACAATAGCTCATGTGGTCTATGTCGTTTAGGGTAAGGTGTTCCCAAAAGTGAAAGGACTTGAACTCTAACTTGGATAACCTAAGGGGTCTAGCTTGTCTAGATATGGGTATGGGACTCTACTTAAACATTGCACTAGTCATCCTTGAGGGGAGTCATAGGATGAGCTTCTTATATATATTTATGTTATGATAATATATTATTTATACATGATTACCATGATACGTTGTTGATACTATATGTTGATTAGTTCGTTTATGCATATGTCTTAGGTTGTAATGTTAATATGATGAAATGTAAACCTAAATGCCATGATATGTAAAGTTTGACATTGGTCATGTTTTCTTGTTGAGGATACTTGAGTAAGGTTATGGTCTTTAATTGGTCATTGCACTTGTTAACTTGAAAAGAACTTGTGAGTTGTTGTCTTTCTTATTATTATATGTTTAACTCTTATTCATTCTTGTGATATTATTCCTTGATGTTAGGGTTGTAGTAAATCATGGTTTCAAGTATTTTGCGATAAGTATTACTTGTTGAGATAGTAAGAGTGTTTTGTTGATTAATATGACTTACTTGACTATGCATTAGGCACCTAAAGGGGTAATTTGGCATGTTTTGATAAAAAGTCCTTTTTAGCATGTTTTGCTTGTGTATGTTCATAAGATCTCATAATAGGTACATGTGGAGTACTAACCCCGTTTTCTTCCCTTTTCCCAAACATTTTAGGTTCCGGTCGTTAAAGAGTTTGCAAGGCGACATTGTTGAAGGATTAGATTCTTCCTTTCATCCAAGTGAGGTAGGTCCTCAACTTGCGAGATCAATGCCATCATCTAGCTTACGTACATGTTATGAGCTTAATGAGTCTTTCATTTCTTTCCTTTAGAATTGAGTACTATACTTTTGTTTGACCTATATGTGGTCTCGTTGGATTGATGTAAGGTCTATGTCCATATTGTGATAATCTTTTAGATGGTATGAGATAAGACAATCGTTGAGACTATTTCTATATTTTATGTATATGTATGTGCAATAAATGTAGAAGGCTGTGTAACCTACCTAAATGATTGGTATATGTATACTCGATATCAAAACATATTATGTGTATGTAGAGGTCTTTGTAAAACTCCAAGTAGTGATGATGTATGTTTTTAGTTTTTCCTCATTTTTCAACCTATGAATGTAATGACATGAGTCTAAGAGGATAGCCTTAGTCCTTGAAAAGAACGATGATTCCGTTTTGATTCTAGGTGGTAAACCTGGATGTGACTCACATAACAAGGACTCAACTTCCACTTCTTGACTAATCTAACCACTCCTTTCATTGGTGATCATTCAAAGTACACCTTCTTACCTTCTTCAAACTCCAAATCCCTTCTCATATGATCGTCATAAGACTTTTCCCGACTATAGCCGTTTGCAATTGGTTCCTTATGGTATAAATCTTTTCCAATATCTTATAAACTATTATCGGTACCAACAAGCTAAGGCTCACCAACTTCAAACCATCCAATAGGGGACCTATACCTCCAACCATACAAGCTTCGTAGGGAGCCATGAAAATGGATGAATGAAAACAATTATTATAGGCAACTCCATCAAAGGTGAATGTTTATCCCAATTCCCTTTAAATTCTATAATGCAATCCCTAAGCATACCTTCAACGGTTTGAATAGTGCGTTCCACTTGACCATCCATTTGACGTTGAAAAACGGTACTCAACTTTTTCTTAGTACCCAACCCTTTTTGGAATGACCTCCAAAACCTAAATGTGAATTGTGCACCCCGATACTATATCACAGATAACGGAATACCATGGCGACACACAATCTCATCTATGAAGATCCTAACATAATCTTCTGCCGAATAAGTAGACTTCATAGTTATAAAGCGCGCGTACTTAGTCAACCTATCAACACCCACCCATATAGAATCATATGACTTTTGATTCTGAGGTAAACCCACTACAAAGTCTATATTGATGTCTTCCCACATCCAAGTAGGAATTTGGATCTCTTGTAGTAAGCCACCGGGCTTTTGATGTTCGGGTTTTACTTGTTGGCAATTTGGACACTTAGTGACAAACTCCGCTATGTCCTTCCTCATACCTTCCCACCAATAAATTTACCTAAGGTCATGGTATATTTTTGTTGGGCCCGGATGAATTGAGTAGTGGGACCCATGGGCTTTCTCTAGACTCTGGTACCTAAACCCGTCTACCTTGGGAACACATAATCTCCTTTGGAACCTTAATACACTATCCCCTCCTAAGGAAAATGCCTCATTAAGCTTTCCAAGGACCGTTTCCTTACACTCCACCAATGATTTGTCAAGGTGTTGCTTGGACTTCACCTCAATCACCAATGATGACTAGGAATTATATGGACAATGACTCCACCATTTTAATAATATTCTAATCTCACCCCCTACCTAGACAACCTATAAACATCCCTCACATGGTCTTTCTTGGCATCATCAATGTGGGATACGCTACCCATAGTTATACGACTTAGGTCATCCACAACCACATTAGCCTTGCTAGGGTAATAAAGGACACTCATGTCATAATCTTTCAACTATCTAACAAACCTTTTTTGTAAAAGATTCAACTCCTTTTGGGTAATCACATATTGGAGACTCTTATTGTCGGTAAAAACGTCAACATGAACACCGTACAATTAATGCCTCAATATTTTCAAGGTAAACACCACGACCGCTAACTCAAGGTCATGAGTTGGTCATGTACCTTAAGTTGCCTAGAAGCGTAGGCTATAACATTCCCATGTTGCATAAGAACATACCCAAAAACCACTCTGGATTTATCACAATAGACAACAAATCCCTTTGTACCCTCTTGTAAGGTCAACACCGGAGCGGAGGTAAGCCTATATTTAAGCATTTTAAAAACATTTCTCACATGCCTCCGACCACTCAAATTTATTACTCTTTTTGGTTAAAGTAGTGAAGGGAGATTCAATTGCGTAAAACCATCCCGAAACCTCCGATAATAACCCGCAAAACCCAAGAAGATCCTAATGTCCGTTGGAGTCAATGGTCTAGGACAATTCTTCACCGCCTCTATTTTCCTTGGGTCTACCTCAACTCCTTCACTAGAGATGATATTCCCAATAAAATCCACCGACCTTAACCAAAATTCACACTTTTTTTATTTGGCAAACAATTGATGTTCCTTAAGGGTTTGCAATACCACCCTCAAATGACCCACATAATAACTCTCATTCTTCGAATATACCAAGATGTCGTTAATGAAGACAATGACAAATGAATCTAGGTAATTTCAAAACACTAGATTCATTAGGTCCATAAACTCTGCTGGAGCATTAGTGAGACCAAAAGACATTACTAAGAACTCATAATAACCATATCTAGTTCGGAATTCCATCTTTTGAATATCCTCACCTCTAACCCTAAGTTGGTGATATCCCGACCATAAGTCAACTTTAGAAATGTAGCTTGCCTCTTGGTGTTAGTCAAACAAGTCATCAATCCGAGAAGAGGATACTTGTTCTTCTTCAAAAATAAAACCGGAGCACCCCATGGAGAAATACTAGTTCTTATTAAGCCTTTGTCTAGTAAACCTTTGTGTTGAGCCTTCATCTCTTTAAATTTGGCCGGAGACATCCGATAAGAAGGAATTGAAATACGATTTATATCTGGTAGAAAACCAATACAAAAATTAATTTCCCATTCGAGAGGAATATCGGGAAGGTCATTAAGAAAAGCCTCAAAAAAATAACTCACTACGGGAACCGACTAAATGGGAGGAATTTCAGAATCTATATCTGGGACTCTTACAATATGGTATAGACAACCTTTAAGGATCATTTTGTATAATTTTAGACAAGAGATGATACGACCTTTAGGAATAGAGTTTCCCCCCTTCCACTTACAACGACTTCATTTGGAAAGTTAAACTTCACCACCCTTTTCCTACAATCAATAGAAAAAAAGCAAGAATGCAACCAATCCATACCCAATATAACATCCAAATCAAGCATATCGAGTTCTACTAGTTCAACATAAGAAACTCAATTGGTCAACATTATAGGATAATTTTTGTACACCCTTTTTGCAGCAACCGACTCACCCACGGGAGTAGACACTATAAAAGGTTCATGCGAAATATAGGGTAAATTATTAAACTTTTTGCTACTAGAGGAGTAAAAAAGGATAAAGTATCATCGGGATCAAGTAAGGCATATACATTAATAGAGAAGACTTTAAACATAATGGTAACTACGTCGGGAGAAGTCTCTTCCTCACCTCTAGAGAGGAGAGCATAGAAGCGGTTTTTCTTGTGAGCCTCATTAGAACCACTTGGTTGACCTTTGCCACTACCCTTGTATTGAACCCTCACATTATGGTAATCTTTAACCTTGTGCCCACTCTTTCCACAACCAAAACAATTATCTGTCTCCTTAAGACAATCACCATAGTGCTTCTTGCCACACGTTCTACAAGTTGGCTTCTCGGTGGTGACTCAGCATCTTTTCCCTTCTTGAACATAGGGTTAGACACCCTACCACCACTAGCCTTTGGGAACTTGGAAGGCACTTGACTATACACCAACTTCTAAAATCTAGGCTTGTCTTGTATCTCAAGATAATTCTTTGAAGAACCTCTATCAAAAGATCTTGACCTCTTAGAATCATCACTCTTCCTCTTATACCTTGCCTCTTCTACATGCTTGGCATGCACCATAAGACGATAAATGTTCAAGTTGTCGTGTAATATAGCCAAATTACACTCCTCTTCAAAATCATCCAACATCCCTATCAAAAAGCTGCTTATTTCATCTCTAGGATCGGAAACCAAAGAAGAAGCATATTTTTACAATTTAGTGAATTCAAAATGGTATTCATGAACAATCATACCTCCTTGGCGAAGGTTGATTTAGACCACTACTCTAGCCTCCCTCATCTCCCTATGAAAGAACCGATAAAGAAAAACCTTTTTAAATATCTCACAAGTCAATGGACCACCTCTCAAGTGTGTATTATCCCTCCATTGCACAAACCATGCTTGAGCCACGTCCTAAGTTGATAAGTGGACAACTCGTCCTTTTCACTTGTGGTCAACCCCATAACAAAAAGTATATTGTGGAATACATCGATAAATTCTTGGGGATCTTCCTAAACCTTAAACCCGTAGAAAGTAGGAGGATTCATTTGAATGAAATCCCTTAGATGGGAAGCCATAGAAGTGGCTTGTTGATGAGGACGGGGCATAATCTCCCGGTTAGCTTGGGCCCTTCTAGCTTGGGCTTGAGTTGTGACCGCTTCTGATTGAGTGGTGATATCTTGGGCCATTTGAAGAAGAGTGCTCCTTATATTCTCATCCATCAAAAGAGGAGGATTGACCGATGCATGCTCCATGTTAGCATGGGAGGTGTTCCCACTTCAACTCTCCGAGCTGCACTCCTTTGAGTGTTTATTCTTCATATAAGCACAATAATAGGATTATACGCAACACAACACCATAGGTATAATCTAATAACACATATAGGATTTCTAAGAAAGAGAGTTATTCCTAAGCATCACATATGTTCTATTCAAAAGTGTGACGATCACAATTATTAGTACACACCTACATAGACGTGGTACAGAGAGAAGGATAACACAATGAGATTCAATCTCATGCTCTGATATCGACTTTTTCACATCCGGATTTAACCCCTAGACATAACCGGCGTCGTCGTCCTCTTTTATAACTATGACTACCCCCTTAGTTTAATGTCATTTCTTTCATAGATTAAAATTTGTGGAAAATTTTAAAACTTTCATTCATCTACTTGGTGGTTCACATATACCTCTACATACACATTATATATATATATATATATATGTGTGTGTGTGTGTGTGTATATATATATATATATATATATGTATATATATATATATATATGTGTGTGTATATATATATATATGTATATATATATATATGTATATATATATATATATATCGATTATACATAGAACCTTCATTTAAGAAGGTTACATACACTTCTATTTTTATTGCACATAGATATATTTAAAATAGCAAATAGTCTCAAAGATTGTCTCATCTCATACCATATGTAGGATCATAACAATTTGTGCATAGCCCTACATCAAAGGTAAAAAATCCACATATAGGCTTATACAGGTCGTACACAATGAAAGTGGAATGAACCTAAAAATTCTTAGAAAACAAAGAAACTTCCTAACAAAGATATTGGCATCATTCTCGAAAAGTGAGGACCTACCCAATTGGATTATACAGAATACCTAAGCCTTCTTCAAGTCTTCTCAAATGAGCCTTCAACGAGCGGAAACAAAATTTTTTGGGAAAAAGGAAGAAAATAGGGTTAGTACTCCACATGTTCTAAGTATGAGACCATATGCACATATAAGAGAAAATCATGATATAAGTGATATTTAGTCAAAACATGATGTTTTACCCTTTTAAAAGTCTAATGCAAAATCAAACAAGTTATACTAATCAATCAAACATGCCTACTAACTCAAAAAGGTAATATGTATTCCAAAAAACTTGAACTCATGACTTACTACAACCCTATCATCAAGGAATAACATCACAAGCATGACTATGAGTTAATCATATCATAATAGACAAGACAACAACCCATGAATCCTTATCAAGTCAACAAGTCCAATGACCAAGAAAATCCCTATAAACCTTACTCAATCATGTAGCCTCAACAAAACACCATAAAAAATGTCCAACTTCACATAATATAACATTTAGATTTACATTCCATCCTATCTTAAAAACATAACCCAACACATACTCATAAGTAAACTAATAAACATATAGTATCAACAAAGTGCAAGTTCATCATGTACCTGTCATATATCATCATCACATAAATATATATAAGGCAATCCTCCTAAGTCTCCCGTCAAAGTTGATTGTTGTAATGCTTAGGCAGAGTCTCATAAGCCTACCTAAACTAATCTAGACCCTTTAGGTTATCCTAGTCAGAGTTTAAATCCTTTAATTTTTTTTACCTTTTCGGAATATCTTGCCCTAACCTACATAGACCACAAGAGCTAGTGTGGAATCTGTTGTCAAAAAACCCTACACTGAAAAAAGGTGGACTACTTACCAAGGTAGTACCAAAACATAAAAACCTAGCAACTACGTGGATCCACTAGCTAGTATTCCTATGGGTGCAACATAGTTCAAGAAAATGGAGATATAGTTGGGACCCTCTTTATGCTGCATGCATTATAGTATCTAATCTCAAGAGTAATTTATTGCACCTACATTCCCCTGTTGGAAGGGACACTACGCAATCTAGTTCACTCGATGCTAAGCTAGAGTTCCTTTTTGAAATGTTTCTAAGCCTTTAATTATAAATCATAGCTTAGATTAGGTCATAGGGTCTACCCCTTGTATAACCATCATCATCATCAATCGCTCAATAATAATTGTATGAGTATAATCCTTTCATCATAATTCATATAGGTGAGGTTAACACATTAGCATTTCATATTTTAATAATGCAAATTGATAGTCATCACCATCCTTATAACACATGCACCTTAATCAACCTCACAACATAGTAAAGATATTTCAATTAAACATCATACCAGCCTATCAATACTAATAAAAGGCTTACTCCAATACAAATCATAACATAACAACAACTAATCATGATTGGAAGTAAAGACAGAGATCATAAGACTTGCCAAGTCTTCTTCATAGTTCATCACAAAGGTCTTACAATCAACCCATAACTCATCCCAACTAGGGGAGTAACATCACAACACAATGATAACCAATAAGATATCAAGGCCAATTGCATCTCTATAAGACAATTAAACACTAGATCATAGCTAAGAGAAGATACTTATGTCAATTTTACAATATACTTCATAACCTAAATCACATCTCAAGAACTATCATGATAGACCTATAATTCGTCTTAATTTATTAATAATAACATCATAGGATAGTAATTTAATCAATAATCAAGTAAATTGAATGATCATAATACAATATATGTCAAGATCACAACCTAGGGTTAGGGGATGAGGATCATGTTCTTCAATTTAGACCAAAACATCAACAATTATCACAATCAAGTTAAAATACATGTTAATATATTCAACAGAACCGAATTAAATCATCAACAACTCAATCGATAACTTCAATTTCGAGATTAGATGAAAACCACTTCAAAACTCATGTTTTGGAAATATTTTTAAGGAACCCTTTGATGAAAGAGGTCTCAAAGGTTAATTGATCTCATACCTTAATGTTCGATGAAGATTTCATGGTGAAATCTTCCCTTTACATTTACCAAAACGTCCGCCTAGCTATTCTTCAATGGTGGCTTCCAAATAAAGAAACAAAGAAGAGAGAAGGAAGAGAGTTCATTTTGGTGAGTTGTGTTTACATTACTGAGGGTTGTTCTCTTTATAGAAGAAGTTAATTAACTTTGTAAGATTCACTTAAACCTCTACTTAACCTCCTAACCGCATAACTAATTAAATGAGCCAACATTAAAACATGCAGGAAAACTTTGACCCTCACAGACGGAACCCCGTCGACGGGCCATGTGTGAGTTCGCCGTTGGTCCACCCCTCCGTCTTGCACAACCGTCGTCTTGGTCAAAGACTGGTGTAGGCAGAGGATTTATCAATTTTTCTAACAATTGGTCAATGGTTTAAAAGGATGCCTCGTCGATCCATACACGGACCGTTGCCTTCATCTTGTCGATGCGTGTTGCACAGGCACTGTTCACATCAACTTGCAAGGGTCCTACTCAAGGGACCGTTGGTTGGTCCTTGGGAATTCGTACTTGGACGTTTCAACCACAAATAACCTTAAACACGTGTTATACACCCTTCCACCTAATTTCAAGGATTTTCGTCTCCTAAAATCTAGTCAAACAGGTTAAGGAATGCTAGCACCTCTTTGAACCAACTTCCAGATGTCATGGACGTTCTTGAACGTTCTAGATTCTAAACTTACTTAATGACCCATATTTTACTTAAACTAACCCTAAAAGAGTGTCTAGACATTTTGACACCTATGCTAGGCTATATGACACATCTTTGATTTTTTGATGTGTTAAAGTAGGTAAGTTCATAGACAATGCAAAATGACTTTTCAAAGATTTTGGTTAACTGTCCATCGACGTCCCGTTGATTCATCTATGACTCATCTGTGGCATCCATTGGTTACACTGTCTATTGATAGCTTTTTCCCACTCTTGCAAGTGTCCACCTCAAGGGCCCTCCGTTTATCTTTGAAGAGTCTTACATAAATGTTTCGACCATTAATACACTTAAACAGATGTTAGACACCCTGCCGCAAAATTGCATCAATTTGCGACTCCTAAAAACTAGTCAAATAGGCTAAGGCATGCTAGTACATCCTTGAACTAGCTTTCGGATGTCATGGACGTTCTTGGATATTTTGGTTTCTAAAATTCCTAAATGAATTATATTCATTAAAATAGACCTTAAAACAATGTCTAATACTTTTGACACTTATGTTAGGCTCCATAACACGTCTTGGATTTGCAAAGTGTTATAATAATAATGAATATGAAATGAGTTTTTGTGATTTTTTCTGAAGGATGTGAGTTTCATGACATGATGAATTATAAAATTTCTTCTACTTTCTTGTTGTGTTGTGTGTATCTTGATTATGTAAAATATTGATGTTTTTTCTAGATTTCTGTTTTGTATAAGGTTTTATATGATATGGTTAGGAGTTATTAGCTAAATCTCTATTTTTGGAAAATCCAAGAAGCGTATTAGAGCCTAACATAAGTGTAATAAGGTTTAGCCACTGATTTACGGTCCATTTTAGTGAATATAATTCATTTAGGAGCTATAGAAACCAAAATGTCCATGACGACTGGAAACTAGTTCAAGGAGGTTGTAGCGTGCCTTAGTCTATTTGACTAGCTTTTAGAAGTCTTAAAATGATTAAAATCAGATGAGGTACGTCTAACATGTTTTTATGTTTAATTTATTATCGAAACGTCTGGGTATGTCTCCCTAAGGACCAACCAAGGGCCATTGAAGAGGACCCTTGCATTTTGGGGTCAAGACGGCCTGGTCAGTGTTCACCTACGAAGCGAATCGATGGAGCGTGTGCGGATCAACGGGGGGTCAATGCCATACGTCGACCAACACTTATCAATTTCGGCAAATGGTCCATTTCTACCACTCTCTAAACTCATCGACAAAGTGCACCACGGAATGGTAGGGGTCGTTGACTCATAGATGGACCATTGGTCGAGGTCTCGTCTGTGAGGGCCTGATTTTCTGCACATTTTAAATTAGTTCAAAATAATTAATTAAGGGGTTAAGTCATTAATTGGGTGTTAAGGGGAGTCAAATTAAGTTAATTAACACCCCATATAGAGACCCCAACCCCATTAAACTAATCTAAGCTTCCATAACTCACGAACTGACACTCTCTTCCTTCTCTCTTATTTCTCTCTGTAGTGAATAACTCCATTTAGGGGAGGCTTTAAGGGCTGAGAAGAGTCAAGTTTTACCATCAATTTTCATTAATTAGTACATTATGGGATATGTTTCACCTTTGAGACCTCTTTCCTCAAAAGGTTCAATCAAATTGATTTCAAATGTTAGACTTTCTAGGGGGTCTTTTCCAATCTCTAAATTTATGTTATTAATTGATTTGTTTATGATTTTTTTTCAAATATTATGAACAAATTAACATTTATTATAACTTAATTATGATATATTTTATGTTTTGGTATAGTTTGTAGAAGATGACCTTTACCCCCTTAACCCTAGGTTATGATCTTGGTATGAATGAAGTTATATTGGTTCAATTGACTTGGTTAATGGTTTAATTACTACTAGATAATGTTTTTTTACGACATGAATGAATTAGGGTTATTTATAGTCCTCTCATTCTAGTTCTTAAGAAGTGATCAAGGTTATGAACTATGTTGTGAGTTTGACATAAGTATCATGTCTTAAGCTATGAACTACTATTGATTTGTGATGTAGTGATTCTTCTAGCCATGTTATCATGTTTGTCATTAAATTATGATGATGTTATACCCTAATTGGGTTTAATTAGAGGTTGATTGTAAGACCTTGATAATGAATTATGAAAGAAACTTTGTAAGTCTTGTAATCCCTATACTTTACTTCAATTATTGTTAAATTTTGATTAATTCATGATGTAGTATTGTAATATGCCTTATATTAGAATTGATAGGGTTGGTATGATGTTGAATTGAAATTTCATGACTATGGTTGTTAGGTGTTGGCTACGATGTATATGTTATAAGGATGGTGAATGATTTACCAATGTGCCTTAACATGAAGTGATATGTAAATGTGTTAATCTCACCTATGTGAATTGTATTGAAATGAAAATAATCACGCGATTCTTATTGAGCTATGATGATGGTGATGATGTTTTTACAAGGTTTAAGCCCTTTGACCTACATTAATCTATGATGATTAATAAAGGCATTAAAGATATTTCAAGAAGGGACTTAGCTTAGCACCGAGTGAACTTGACATTGGGAGGTGTTGATATTCCATAGACAAAGATTAACCCTATAGTTCCTCTCCCCTATGCGGAATGCTCATCCATGGGATTCCCCTGAAAGGAGGCCCCAATTGCCAAGTGGTATGTAAACGGAATATACCTATCTCTTAGTTCTTAAACTATGTTTCCCCCATATGAAGACTAGGTAGTGGATCCAACTAGAAAGCTATGTTGATGTTTTATTTTCCTTTGGCCGGTAGACAACCTTCTTTCGGTGTAAGGTTTTAAAACACCGGATTCTACACTTAGATATTGTGTTCTATGTCTTTTAAGACAATTGTTCCCTACACTAAAATGAAGTAATCAAGTACAAAATAACTAACGTTACTTCGGTGGTTTACTTAGCTTAGGTAGGGGTATGGGACTTTAACTATGCCTTGCACTAGTTTTGCCTTCAAGGGAACTTAAGTAGGTTCTTACAATGTATGAATATGTTTATAATGGTCTATGATATCTATATTATTAACATGCACGGATACTATATGTGGATTATAGTAACTTATGAATATTTGTTGGTCTACGTTGTTAAAGTATGATGATAAGTACTCTTAAATGCAATGATATGTGAAGTAGAATGTTATTTATTATTTTTTTTGGGTTATTTGATTGAATAAAGTTATGGGACTTTGCTTGGCCAAGCACTTGATGACTTGATAGGCGTTGTGTGTAATTGTCTTGCTTTAGTTATGTTGGAATGAACTCTTAGTCATGCTTGTTTAGGTTATGACTTGATGGTAGTTGCTTTGACTATATGTCTAATTACATGATATGCATGTTGACTTGACAAGTTTCCATGTTGTTGGTCTTGTGATGTACATGCCGAAGACTTAATGACTATGTCTTATTTATGTGGTATGGTGTTGTATAATGTGCATTCAGTTTTTCAATGTAAATTGCATACTTAATGAAATGTCCTATTATAGCATTTTTTTAGGATATGTGTGCATATGTTCTCATACTTAGTAGAAGTGGTGTACTAATCCATATTTTTCTTTTCCCCAATATTTTAGGTTCTAGTCGTTGAAGTTCTTTTGGAGACGAATACTTTGATCTCTTGGTCATTGAAGTAGGGTAGGTCCTTACTTTCCAAGGGCTATGCCACTAACTAATGGAGTTATTTTGAGTTTAATACTTCTATGTTTCTTTCTTTTCAATTTAGTATGAAACATTGTATAGCCCATGTGACGCAATCTTACATTGATGTATCTGCTAGGACCAATTTGATATACTCTTATTACATGGTTATGACATGAGACGACTATTTTAAGACTATGTTATATTCTATATATCTATGTGCAATAAAAGTAGAAGACTAAGTAATCTTCCTATTCTTAGGAAAGCTAATAGTGAGTATATTTCATGCTACGAAGAGTTCTTTGTGAAGTTGAGAAACATCACCTAAATAATGAATTAAGTCACGGTAAAGTGACACAACTTCACTTTAAGGTTTTCTAAAAATGTCCTAAATTGATTATGTGAATTCTTATGTGTTTCTAAGGTGTTAAATGTTGTTATTATGCTTATATTATGATATTTAAATAAAAAATATGCATATTTCAAATAAATGTCTATTTTCAATATTTTCATGCATTATGTCATACTTAGTACATGTGGTTGTACTTATTCCATGTTTTTATCTATTTTTATAGTGATTAATAATATAAGGTGCTTATGGGAGCGAAGCATTGCTTATAGGATCATATAAGCGAGTAGAAGTATGTCCTAATTTGACTCGAGGGCATAGATGTCTTTAATTCTCTTATTGATGTATTGGAATAGACTTAGTAGTACTATATTTCTATTGTGTATGGGTCGTGCCCCAAAGTACTCTTGTGTCTAAGATTATATTAGATGACACTTACCATTTCCTATGAGTTTTATATGAAAGGTTTTTTAAAGACTATGCAAATCTTTTTGAAAAGTTTTAATTCAGCACTACTTTTCATAGGTATATATACAACGAACGATACGAAAGGGCTTGTACAAGACCTCGAAGAGATCAAGTACTCTAGTTCACGAGCTAAGGAATGCCGTAAGTTCTAGGGTATAGGTGCAGGTCGTGACAGAGAAAAAACCAAGTTCTCAATTTTCTTCTTCACTTATTTTGTGGACAATGAATCATTAAGGTATGGTTTCTTAACTCTTGGATTCCTATCCCAAAGAGGTCCTTTCAAAGTCGATTTCTGAAAAACCCAATTCTTATTGTTTTGCTTCTACAAATGTGTTTTCTACTAAACTTTAAATCGATGATTTATTGTGATGAATTGTGATTAGTTATGTCTAATTAAGCGTAGATTTTGGTAGTATTGATGTTTATTAAAGGGAATTTTTTGTAGATTATATCCTTTCCCAAATGTTTGATCTTGCTAATAAATTGATGTGAATTGATGAATATATTGATTTTAAGACTTATTATCACTATTGTATTTAATTCATGGACTGCCTAGGGTCAAGTATTCTTGGGATTGAATCTATTTCTTGAACAATTCTTGTTGAACCCTTTCCCCTAACCCTAGATATGATTTGTTGTTGAATTAATTATTGATGATACAATTGAATTTTTTCTTGTGATGATTACTATTATATGATTTTATTAACTATATTGATGGATGAATATGTTATATTTAGTGGTAAGATCTTGAAGATGGCCTGTGAAGGTGAATTGGTAAGACCTTGTGATCTTGACTCCTTACTTCAATGATGATAGATTGTACTTGTTATTGGTGTTCAAATGAAGTATTGTATGTGGTTAGATTAGAAAGGTGATGGTATGATAAATGTGATGAAATGTGTTCACTATGTTAATTGTTAGATTATGTTAATGTTATGAAGATAGAAGGTTGATGTAATTTCACTTGTGTGCCTTACTATGTTATGAATGTGATACATTGATCTCATACATGAAAGGTTGCTAGCAAAGGAAGTTCTAATGCAATACGTAATGCACTAATGATTATGAATATACAAGGGGTTAGTCTCCTATTACCTAAACTAAGTTATAATTATTTAGAATGACTTCTACATATTATTAAAAGAAAGGATTTTAGCTTTGAACTGAGTGAACTAGTAGTGAGATGTGTCCCTTCCTAATATGGGAATTTGTTTCTCAATGTTCTCATGAGATTGAAACTACAATGCTTATTATATAAAAAAGGGTCTCTAGTATGTCTTCTATTTCTTTACATATAATTCCCCCACATGAATACTAGCTAGTGGATCCACCTACAATTCTATGTTCATGTTTTTGTTCTACCTTGGAAAGTAGACTACCTTCTTTCGATGTAGGGTTTCATGACACCGAATTCAACATCTGGATCATGTGGTCAATGTCGGTTAAGATAATTTTTCCTGTAAGTAAAATGAATGACTAAATTTAAACAAAGATGTACAATTATTAGGATGACTTGAGGGGTCTACTATGGATTTGTAGGGGTATGGGACTCTCCCTAGACAATGCACGAGTTGAATCTAAAAGAAGTCCTATGATATAATCTTATGTATTATTATATCATGTATTATGAAATGTTGGTTTTATATTACGATAATCTTATATAATGTTTACTATGTTGACTAATATGTTATTGGTCTAAATTACTATATGTGGTTAGGGCTATCTATGATGATATGTAATATGATGAAAAGCATTATCTATGATCTCTTATCTTGTTCACATGATTGTTTGGGGGTATGGGGCTTCATATGAGCATTGCAATTGTAGGATTGGGATTTGATTGTTTTTAAGGGTTTTGTATGTTTTGTCGATATGAACTATTGACTATGAAATATTGATTTGGCTTTATGTTGAAGTTGTCTTTGGTTATGAACAAGTTTCATGTTATTGTGATCCTTACATTGTATATGCTCTCTTGTTTGTTCATTAATGTATTTCCAAATGATTTAACATGTTTCTAAAGAAATGGTCTTTTTCATGCATGTATTCAAATGGTTTACTTGCATATACCCATCATAGTACAAGTGGTGTAGTAAACCATGTGTCTATGTTTTCTAGAATTATGTAGGTTGCGCCCACTATGTTCCTTTGAGGACGATTGAAGAAGACTTGGACTAGTTTCTCCAAGTGTTGGTAGGTCTTCATGTTCGCGGATGTTACTTTTTCTACATTCTAGCTTTCAAGTTGTATTGTCATTAAGACATTGTTTGAAACATTGATGTAATACTATAATGGCATACTGACTTTGTATTGTCTATGTCCAACATTTGTACTCGTTCAGATTGTTTTATGTAAGATGATCATCTTAGACTATCTTTTGTATGTTGGTTATGTTGCTAAAGTAGAAGCCTAAGTAAGCTTCCTATTCGAGGAATGTATGTCAAGTCCCTATAAGTAAAATGTGAGAGGTATATATAATCCTCATCATGTATAAGTAAAAAGTTTNATTGACTTTGTATTGTCTATGTCCAACATTTGTACTCGTTCAGATTGTTTTATGTAAGATGATCATCTTAGACTATCTTTTGTATGTTGGTTATGTTGCTAAAATAGAAGCCTAAGTAAGCTTCCTATTCGAGGAATGTATGTAAAGTCCCTATAAGTAAAATGTGAGAGGTATATATAATCCTCATCATGTATAAGTAAAAAGTTTTAAATTTTCCCTATATTTGCCTATGATATTTAATAACGAATGCTAAGGGTTAGTCTATGTCCTCTTCGAGGACGTAATGTCGGTCATGTTTGGGGGTGCTCCCCAGATGTGACACTTCACTCTTGGGATTCCTTTCCCTAAGAGTTCCCTTTAATGTTTATTTCTTAAACACATACTACTAATGGGTTTTCTTCTAAACATAAAATTGATGATTCATAATGACAAATTTTAATGACCAAAGGACAATAAAGTGTAAATTGTTGAGTAATTGATGATGTTAGTTGATATTTCATGTGATCCATGTCCTTTATCAAATTTCCCAATCTCTTAGATCATGTTGATAAATTGGTGTTGATGAGGTTATGGGTTGATATATTGGTGATGGTATTGTCACTTCAGGGACAATTAAGTAGCTGTTTTGATTAGGTTTTTGATCTAGTTCTTGAAGATCCTATTGAATTAACCCTTTTCCCTAACCATAGCTATGAATTAGACCTGCAGATGATTGGAATTGTCACAATTGATTATGTTATTGTTAAATTCACTATAATATGATGATGATGAGTGGATTATTTTGATAATTGTGATGAATTGAGGGTATTATCTTAAAGAAGGTTTTGGAAGCAATTGGTAAGAATCCTTGTGACTATAAGTTCTCTACTTCCATTAAGTTGGTCTATTCTTGACCATGATATTCAATTGGAGTTTGATTATGTGAATTGAATAAGAAGATGGTTGTATGAATATTATGATGCCATGTTATAATTATATTAAATGTGTTATCATGGTAACGGTATAATGAAAAAAGGTTGATGATGATGATTCACTTGTGTGTGTTATATCATATGACTATTATGTGTTGATGTCACTAATGATGGTTTGTTAAGCAAAGAATTTATCATCCTATACCTAATGAGATAATAATTCTATTTATACAAGGGGATAGTCTGCTATGCCTTATATTAAGATTACTTCATGGCATTTTAAAATTTGACTTTAGCTTAGTACCAACTAAACTAGATGTGAGATGTGTCCCTTCCCAATGTCGCAAGGTAGGTTCACTATGATTCTCGTTAGATGAAGACTACAATGCAATGATCGGAAAGAGTGTTTCTAGTCCACCATTTTTTTTGTTACAATGTATTGATATCACGAAATGTGTAATGTTTACTTTATATAATGATACTCTTATACGATATCGGTTACATTGATGAACATGATATTGGTCTAAATTTCTATATATTGTGATGACTTTCTACTATGATATGTTATATCAAGCAAGGCATTACTTATGATCTCCTATCTTGTTTACTTGCTTATGTGGGTTATGGGGCTTCATATGAGCACTATACTTTTAGGCTTGGGATGGGATTGTTGGTAAGGCTTTTGTATGTTATGCTGATGTGAAGTATAGAACATGAATTGTTGATATGACTTTGTGATGATGTTTTCTTTGGTTATGAACATGTCTTATGTTGTTGTAATCCTTAACTTGTATATGCCCTCTTAGCATAAGGATACATCACTGTAAGTGCTCAAATTTAATTCATTGTAATAGTTTGTAAGTTTAATGTAAAGGGTTTCTTATGGTTAAAATAATGGAAGTTTTTCTATTAGCGTTAAAAGATGATTCATATGTTGTTTTACTTCTAAATTCATGAATGTTATACTTGATTGGCATGAAAATGTGTTTTTACTAAAATGTCTATTTTTGCATATCACATACTTACTACATTATTTGTACTAACACGATAGTTTTCTATACTCTATTAGTATAGGTTTTGGAAGCAAGGTTGAAGTCTAAAAGGAAAAACTTGGAAAATTTCCTCTCATGACAAAGTGTGTCCTCATATATCTGAGGGCATAATTCATATGTTCTTAGTTTATTTATGTTAAGACTTATAATGTATCTCTTTAAATGTAAAGGGTCGTGTCCCTATGTTATTTATGTCGTGTCTTTAAATTGGCTTGTGACAATAAGATTTCTAAGTATCTATAGAAGAATTCCTTTTTTATATAAATTGTCCTGAAAAGTATTCATTTCTCAATACTATGCATATTTTATGTAATGAACGATAGTTAGAGGGCTTGTACAAGACCCCAAAGGGTCAAGTAAGCCCAGTCATGATCCAAGGGTTCTCCCTGACTTTTAGGGGTACTTTCGGGTCGTGACAAACTTTGTATCAGAGCATAAGGTTATGGGAAATAGTTTAGGGTCTAAAAGTCTCACAAGCAAAGTATAGTAGTATCTCGTTCAATGGTGTGAGTCACAACACATCCATGGACAAGAGGTTATAGGACGATAGAGTTTCACTTTCTTCATTACTCTTGAATCGTGCCATAGAAGTTAACTCCATAAAATTTCTCTTCTTCTCCTTTGTCTGGTGATTTTCTAGGTGTGTTGCTTGGAAAGGGAAATGTTTCTATGTTGGAGGGAGATAAAAGGTGAGTTTTGATTTTATGATGGTTTTATGGCTAGAAGAGTAGATTTGAAGGTAATTTTGAAAATTGGGATGTGATGCCATTTATAGCTAGGGGTGATTTATTAGAGTGGAAGTGTTGTGATGAGAAACTTTATGGTGATGTATATCTAAGCATAGTAAGAATTATAACGATTGAATAAAGTGTCTTTGAGAGCAAATGAGTTACTTTGTGATTAGGTTAAATCATGGTAGAAATGCTTTAAGGTGTAAATTTGAGGAATGTTGAGAAGATTTGGTTTTGTAGGAGTGGAGGGAAACCTTATTGTGTGATTAATGTTTCATAGTTTTTCTTGTAATTTAGTTGAGGTTGTGGTGTAGGTTTAATCTATGGTGAANTTAGGAATGTTGAGAAGATTTGGTTTTGTAGGAGTGGAGGGAAACCTTATTGTGTGATAAATGTTTCATAGTTTTTCTTGTAATTTAGTTGAGGTTGTGGTGTAGGTTTAATCTATGGTGAAAATGTGGTATGAATACCTAGTAGGGAAGTGTTGTTCCATGAGATTGAGTTAAGTGGTGCCTAAGAGTTCAATGAGGTGGTGCTTAAGAGAGTTTGTCTAGGCTTGAATCCTACGAGGAAAATGTTATGATCAACTTGTAAGGTTGATGTGTAGTATTGATGATCATGAGTGAAGAGAAGTATGAGTTCATATCTTGTGTGAAACATAGAGGGACTTTTAAGTATGAGGCCTTGAATATGGCTTTACCCTAACTAGGGGAGAATGAATCTAGTAGATAGGTAGTAGATATCCTCATCTTTCCCTTTTATTCTGATTCAAGCTTGAGACCAAATCATTAGTATTTTTGTAATGATTAAGAGTCTTCCATAATAATATGAGTTATCTTCTGCTGCATATTAGGTTAGATGGCTTAAGGTCTAATGTTAAAAAAGAAAGTTATAGCTAAGCTTTGCATAATGAATGTTAAGTAGAATGGGATGTAGTGTAGTTAGTCCAAAAATCCTCAAGGGTCACGAAGTGGGAGTGGTAGTATGAGACGCTACTCTCTCATTGCAATTAGTGAAACTTACCAAGTCTCTTTGGAGTAGGTGAGTATGTTCTTGTCTCTTATATTGTCATGCCATCTTGTTAAAGTTGTTTGAAAGGTGCATTATTTGAATTGTAAAGCATGTGACATAATAAAATTTTGAGTTCACTGTAACGAAGTCCAAATTTTGAGAAAATTACATTTTTCATGAATTATGGTTTCACTGTGTTTACAAATGGTGTATATAAGCATGTTTAATGTTGGAGAAGGTAGTTCCTCCATAAGTGAAGAAATGAATGTGATATTGAATTTGTGAAGTTTTGCAAAGTTGCTTGTGCCACAGTGATGCTCATCGTGAAAATAATCACTTTTGAAAAAAATTGCTTTATCTTGAATTGTAGTTTCAATGTACATAAAAGTTTTGTATGTGAGAATGTTTAATGTTGGAGAAGGTAGTTCCTCTATAAGTGAAGGATAAAAGAAGATTTTTAAAGGCGAAAGTTTTGCTAAACTTCTTATGTTGCAAAGTGTGTGAAATTGTAATCCTTATTAGTTGTTGCTTTGATTTTAATTGTTTGAGGCTTGATTGTGATATTTTATGTGATGCTAAGTGAGTCCTTTATGGTCTTAAAGTTTTAGTGCCATTTGAGGACGAATGTTGTTCCAAGTGGGGGAGACTATAACACCCTAAAACAAACTAAGGTGAAAAGGAACTTCGTGATTATTTATTGAGTGAATTTTTAGTTAAAATGTTTATATTGAAGTTCTTAGTCGGTGTGTGATGTTTGGTAAAGTATGGAGGTCAAACATTCATGACGTTCGGAAGGCGTGCCTTAGAAAGAACTTGTGTGTGTTGATGTGTTTGAGTGAGTTTTACGTGTTCGTTTTATTCGAAATTGATGTGGTATGTTCCTCAAACCTAAATGAATATATTTAAGGGTTTAAACTTAGGGTAATACCCCACCTAGGACGAACAAGGGGCCTTAGAGAAGTGCCCAAAATAAGGACCCAAACTACCTTAGCAGTGTCCACCAACGAGGGCAAACGATGGACAGTGGTCCAACCAACGGCCCGTCGACTTGCCCCATCGATTTAACCTGAAAGGTAGGTTTGCAGGGTCAAAATTTATCTATGTATCAAACCACGAGACCCCAAAAATGGACAGTTGATGTAAAGACGGTCCGTTGGTTGCTAACCGTTGATGGAGGCTGTCCAAAAGATGCATTTTTCTCCCAAAGGCTTGGGGTGTTTTATAAATTCAGCCCAAGTACTTTATGCACCATGTACGTTTATGTTAGGGTTTATTAGGTATATTAAAGTGTTTTAAACCCTAAGACCTAATTTTAGACCTCGTTTCATAAAACTCAAAACCCCTCTCCCTTAGAACTCTCTATCAAGTCTCTTTGGAAGCTAGAACTCAAGAAGTGCTCAGAGGGCTGTTGGTGGCTAAGTTCTTCATCAAAATCGTTGGGGTTTATTCAATGTGGGGTATGGTATCAATCCTTTAACTATGTTCAATTCGAGGAGCCCCTTTTCTAAAATATTTCAAAAAGATTTTTTATCCCTAGTTTGTGCTATCTTTAACTCTAAATATGGGTCTTGCATGAAAACATTGCTAATGATTTAAATATAATTCTTATAAGTTTAGTTGGTGATTTTAATGCTAAAAATACAATGAAATCATGATAAATCTTTTCATCAAATTTTGGCTTAAGAAATGGGTTAAATGAGCATGAGTTGGTAGTCTTCGAGCTTTTGTTTCTTATGATTTATATTGTTTTTAAGCTACTGACCAAAGGGATATATTATGATGAAATATTGAATAAAATTTTATAGGTTATGGAATCTTCGATTAAATAGTAAGTTGGTTAGGTTGTTTAGCTTTAATTTTCAAATGCTCTTGAGTGGTTTGAACCACCTTCTTGGTGGCGGTGTTTATTTGAATTGTATGAATGTGAATTTACTTGTGCGTTGTAAATGAGGCGATCAAGGAATATTATGTGAAGAAACATGTAAATTAAGTTGTTCTTGTTAGTGTGTTTTGATGAAGCTTGTTATGAGAGGAGTCTAGAGAGCATTCCTTACTGAATTATATGATAATGTGAAGCATGTTAAAGTGTGTGATGTGATTAAAGTATGTGTAACCATGTATAGAATTAAATGTAAATGCAATGATGCTTATGTAGAACGTGTTTTCACATGTACACACAAAATCACAATTGAATGAATGAATTAAGTTAAGCGAAGTCAAAAGGGGAGTTTTGGGGTTATCACTCTTTGTGAGTTGAGATTATGTTTTAAGTAGCAACTCCACTACATACTTAGAGGTTTCTAAATATAGGGTGGAGGATGAAAACCCTTTGTGAGTTGAGATGTGGTTTTCACTAGTTATCCTTAACATATAGTTTATAATGTAGAGAATCTGTGGGGAGTTATTCCTNCCAAATATAGGGTGGAGGATGAACACCCTTTGTGAGTTGAGATGTTGTTTTCACTAGTTATCCTTAACATATAGTTTATAATGTAGAGAATCTGTGGGGAGTTATTCCTAGCAGAGAGAGGATATTAAGAAGAGGAGGTTACGCTTCGTGAGTTAAGATTTTGTATTCCAATGTATATTTTGAGATGAGTACTCCTCATTAGTAGAGAAGGAGTTACTTAGTATCAATCTCGTTATCACTTAACTATGTGCGTTCATAGGTGTAGCTATTGGGCAAGCCATGTAAAAGCAAAAAGTAAGACCTCACTCTAGTCAAGGTGATGGGACCCTTCTCCGATAAGGGAAATATTGGGATTCCATGTTTAGCTCTCACGGTCTGTGTGGGTTAATCTAACTCCCACGAAAGTAATGAAAATGGTGAGTCTCCTACAAGAGTGTACTACCTAGGGTAGGTAGTGGAATGGGACGTTATTTATCCAGTGCACTAGCTACGCATTCGGAAAAGGGAGTCTTAGTGATTCTTATTTGAATTGAATGAACTAAGTCTCCTAAAAGAGAGTTCTAGATAGGGTAGGTAGTGTAATGGGACGCTATCTATCCATTGCACTAAGTATACCTTCTGAAAGGGGAGTCTTTGTTCCAAGCCTTGTCAAAGAGTGTCCTACTTAGGGTAGGTTGTCATATGGGATGCCATCTACTCATTGTATTAAGTAGGCATTCCAAAAGGAAAGTCTTGATGGGTTGTTTGGGTTTTCTTCTAATTCTCGTCATTGAGTGGGGCTTGTTCTCCCAAAGTGAGTAAACCAAAAAGGGGTAGTCTTGAGGATCGCTTTGGTTTGTATTTAAGGAGGCATATGCGTACTTTTTTCATGTCTTACCTTAGTGAGTCTTAGGATAATCCTTAGTTAGGGAAATTCCTACAGAAATGTGTTCACTTCCTCTTTTCTTGTCCTTTGAAGTTTACTCCCTTAGGATTAGGATAACTCACTATAAATGCTCAAATTGAATTCACTGTAATAGTTTGGAAGTTTAATGTAAAGGGTGTGTTTTGGTTAAATTATAGAAATTCTTCTATAAATGTTAAATGATGATTCTTATGTTGTTTTACTTCTAAATTCATGAATGTTTTACTTAATTAGCATAAAATGTGTTAACTAAGGATTATCCTATGACTCACCAAGGTAAGACATGAAGGAAGTATGCATATGCCACCTTCAATACACATCAAAGTGATCCTCAAGACTACCCCTTTCGGCTTACTCACCTCGAGAGAACAAGCCACCACTCAATATCAAGATATTATAAGAACACCCGAACAACACACCAAGACATCCCTTTCGGAATGCCACTAAGTGCAATGAGTAGATGATGTCCCATACCACCACCTACCCTATGTAGTACACTCTTTAAGAAGGCTTGGCACCAAGACTCCCCTTTCGTAAGGTCTACTTTGTGCAATGTATAGATAGCTTCCTATTCAATTACCTACCCTATGTAGTACGTTCTTTTAGGAGACTTAGTTCATTCAATTCACATAAGGGTGACGAAGACTCCCCTTTCGGAATAGGGCAATGGATAAATAACATCCCATTCCACTACCTAACCTTAGTATTATACTCTTTTAGAAGAGTTAGCACCTTTATTAAATTTGTAGGAGTTAGCTTAACTGACATAGACCATGAGAGATAGACATGGACTCCCGATATTAATCCCTATCAGATGAGGATCCTTTGTTACCTAGAGTAAGGTCATTCTCTTAACTTTTACATGTCTTTCCCAATAGCCACAGCTATGCAGGCGCATAGTTAAGGGATAAGGAGATTGCTACTATGTAACTGATTCTCTACTAAGGAGGAGTACTCATCTCAAGAGTTACATTGGAATACAATATCTCTACTCACGAAGTGTATCTATCTTTTCTTTATGTCCTCTCGGTGCTAGGCATAACTCTCTGCATTCTCAACATTATAAACTATAGGTTAAGGATAAATAGTGAATACCACATCTCCATTCATGAAGGGCATTCATCCTCCAACCTATCATTGAAAGCTCTTAGGTTGTAGTGAGGTTGCTACTAAACACTTCATCTCAACTCACGAAGAGTTATCAACCCAAAACTCCTATTTTGACTTAACTTAGCTTCATTAATTCATTCAACTGTGAGTGTGGGTGTACATGTGAGTACACCTTGCACATAAGCATCATTTAATTTACATTTAACTTCTATACATGCTTAGACCTTCTTTCCTCACAGCACACACTTTAATATGCTTCATGTAATCATATAAGTCATTTAGCCATAATACTTAGCATTATTTTCATAACAAGCTTCATTAAAAAACATTAAGAAGAATAACGTCATTTACATCTTTCTTCAGATAATATGCCTTCATGGCCTCATTCACAATACACAAGTAACTATAAATTCATATAATTCAAGTAAACACCGTCACCAAGAAGGTGGATCATACCACCCAAGAGCATTATATAATTAAATCTAAAAAATATAACCAACTAACCTTTTTCACTAATATTTCATAACCTATCACATTATACTGAAATGTTCATTATAAATTATCCATTAGGCGGACAGCTAAAAAACAATATCAAGCATAAGAAACCAAAGCTCAAAGACTACCAATTCAAGATCATTTAACCCTTTTCTTATGCCAAAATTGGATTAAAATCTTTAACATGTTTTCGTTGAAGTTTTAGCATTAAAATCATCAGCTAATATTACAAACATTATTTTTGAATCATTAGAAACATTTTCATGCAAGATCCATAGTTAGAGATAAAGATAGAAGAAACTAGGTTGAAGAACTCTTTTTGAAATCAATTAGAAAGGGATCCTTTAATGGAAGAGAGTTCAAGAAGGGATACCATACCTCTCATTTAAGAAACACCAGTAGTTTATGATGAAGAAACGACAACCAACAACCTTCCTAGTTCTTTCTTGACTTCTAGCTGCCAAGGAGACTTGAGAGAGAGTTCTAAGGGAGAGGGATTTGGGGTTTTAGGAAATGGAGTCTAAAATTATTTCTTAGGTCTTAAAAAACATTACTATAATTAATAATACCTAAAATAAATGTCCATTGTTGATAAAAGACTTGGGGTGAATATACAAAAAAACCCAACCCTTGGCAGAAAAATGCATCTTTTTGACAGCCTCCATCGACTATTTGAAACAAACAGACCGTCTATCAATTAACGGTCCGTTGGTCGGGTCTCGTGGTTTTATACTTAGTTCTTTTTGGATCCTGGTCAACCCCACTTTCTGGTCCAAACAACGTGGAAAGTCGATGGGCCGTTGGTTGGACCATTGGCCATAGTTTGCCCTCGTTGATGGACACTGCCAGGAAAGTTTTGGTCCTTCTGTAGGGCCCCTTATGGGTCCTATGAGTGGTCTTACCCTAATGTTAAACCCCCAAAACTAAGTGATTGTCATATTCGGGTTTACTCCCTAGATGTAACCGGCGTCATCATCCTTTTTGAAGGACTAAGACTAGCCTCTTAGATTCATGTCATTACATTCATAGACCTCTACGTACATATAATATATATTCATATCGAGTGTACTTAGAACCTTTATATAGGAAGGTTACATAGACTTCTACATTTATTGCACATATATAAATAAAAAAATCGAAATAATCTCAGCGATTGTATCGTCTCATACCATCTGAACGTATATCACAATATGGGCATATCCCTTACATCAATTCAACAAGACCATGTATAGGTCATACCAAATGACAATATTCAAATAACAATGAAAGAAATGATAGAGTCAATAAGTTCATACAAAAATACAAAACTACAAGATGACATTGCCCTCGAAAGTTGAGGATCTACCCTAGATGGATGAAAGGAAGAATTCAAATCTTTAACAATATCACCTTCCAAACACTTGAATGACTGAAACCTAAAATGTTTGGGACAAGGGGAGAAAACGGGGTTAGTACTCCACATTAACTAAGTATGAGATCTTGTGCACACACACAAGGAAAATATGCTAAAAGGGACTTTTTATCAAAGCATGTCATTCTACCCCTTTTAGCGGCTTAATGCAATATCAAGTAAATCATATTAATCAACCAAACATCTTTACTATCTCAACAAGTAATATTTATCCGAACACACTTGGAATCATGATTTACTACAACCCTAAAATCAAGGAATAATATAACAATAATGAATAAAAGTTAAACATATCACAATAACAAAGATAACTACTCACAAGTCCATATAAAGTCAGTAAGTGCATTTACCGAGCAAAGCCCCATAACCTTACACAATCAAGTATCTTTTACAAGAAAACATGACCAATTCCCACTTTTACATATCATGGCATTTACTCTTGCATTTAATCAAATGAACTAATCAACATATAGTATTAACGATATGACCTGGACATCATATATATTCATCATATATTTTCATAACATAAACATATAAGAACCTACTCCTAAGACTCCCCTGAAGACTAAGTAGTGAAATGTCTAGGTAGAGTCCCATACCCCTACCTAGACTAAGCTAGACCACTTAGGTTATCCAAGTTAGAGTTCAAGTCCTTTAATTCTATTTACCTTTTTGGAATATCTTGCCCTAACCTAGATAGACCACATGATTTAGTGTGGAATCTTGTATCATAAAACCCTACACAGAAAGAAGGCGCACTACTTGTCAAGGCAGTACCAAACATAAAACATAGCAACTACGTGGATCCACTACCTAGTATTCCTATGGGGGCAACATAGTTCAAGAACTTGGAGATTTAGTTGGGACCCTCTTTATGCGCCATGCATTATAGTCTCCAATCACAAGTGTAATGTAGTGTTCCTATCTTCCCTATGTGGGAAAGGACACTTCTCTATCTACTTCAATCGTTGCAACGCTAGAGTCCGTCTTTGAAATGTCTTTGAGCCTTTAATTATCAATCATAACTTAATTTAGGGCATAGGGTCTGCCCCTTGTATTATAATAATCATCAATAGCTCAATAAGAATTGTATGAGTATAATTCCTTTCATAACAATTCATATAAGTGAGGTTAACACTTTAACATTTCAATACATATTAAGGCTAATTGATAGTTTTCACCATCATTATAGCACGTACACCTTAATTAACCTCACAACATAGTAAAGACATTTCATATAAACATCATACCACCCTATAATCCTTATATAAGTTATTCTCCAATGTAATATCATGGCTTAACAACAATTAATCATAATTGGATGTAAAGATAGAGATTCGAAGACTTACAAAGTCTTTCTCATATTCTATCATCAAGATCTTACCATCAACCCATAACTAAACCCAATTTGGGGAGTAACATCATAGCACAATGATAACCAATATAATAACAAGGCCAATTGCATCTCTATAAAATAATTTTTCTTTAGATGACGAATTGAGACAAGGTACATAGACTAATTTTACATTATAATTCATAACCTAAATCACATCTCAAGAACTAGCAACATAGGCCTATAATTTATATTAATTTAATCATAATAGCACCAGAGGATAGGAATTTTATCAAAAACCAACTCAATTGAATGATCACCATACAACATAGGTCAAGATCACTTCCTAGGGTTAGGGATACAGGATCATATTCTTGAATTTAGACAAAACCATCAACAATTACCATAAATGAGTTGAATAACAAGTCAATCTAATCAATATAACCCTAAGAATTCATTAAAAACTCAATCCCATTACTTTAATTTCGTAACTGAATGAAACCTATAAGAAAACTCAACTTTTTGAAATCTATTTTTAAGGAACCGTTTGACGAACGAATCCCAAAGGTGAATAGAACCCATACCTTAATGTTTCTCTAAAATTTGATGAAGAATCCACCCTTTTTCCAGCCCCCAAACCCTAGTTCTTGCTAGCCTTCAATGGTGAGTTCATGTAGAGAGAGAAATAAGAGAAGGAAGAGAATTTATTTTGAGAGTTATGTTCAGGTTAATGAGGGTTAAGGGTATTTATTGAGGGACTTAATTAACTTTGTTAGTTTCCCTTTAATCCCTAACTAACCCCTAAGCCACTTAATTAATTAAATGAAATCATTTTAAATTTATCAGTAAAACTCCACCCTAATTGACGAGAACCCGATCGACGGTCCATCGATGAGTCGATGGAAAACCCCCTCCGTCCTGCACTCCGTCGTCTCGGTAAGAGACTTTGCAAGCAAGAGCTTCCACCAAACTTCCTAAGTGTAGGATGACGGTGGCCTCAATGCCCCGTCGAGCCACTGATGACTCATCAACCCCCTTCCTTAGCGTGTATTGTATCTAGGTAAGCAAGAAACTTCACGAATATTTCTAAGTGTGGGACGACGGTTGCCTCGACGCACCGTCGAGCCACGCACGGATCGTCGTCTATCACATCAATGCACACTGCCAGGCAGTGCTGTATCAAACTGCATGGGTCCTATTCAAGGGCCCTAGGTTAGTCCTAGGAGAGTCGTACCCAGACGTTTCAATCATGAAATAACTCAAACACCCATCAGCTACCTTTCCACACATTTCTGTATATTTCTGACTCCTAAAACTTTGTAAAAAGTCTAAGGCACACTAATATCCCTTTGAACCAACTTCCTGGACGTTTCTTTGGACGTTTTGATTCTTAAACCTCCTAAATGACTTATATTTATTAAAATGGACTTACAAACAGTGTTTAGACTTTATGACACCTATGTAAGGCTTTACCATGAGTCTTGGATTTTAAACGTGTTATATTATCCCCCCCTTAGGAACATTCATCCCCGAATGACACTAAAATTCATTTGAAGGAAGGAATAGACCCAAGACTAGAAGTCCAACCAATCAACAATATCCGTTTAACATAAATCATGTTACTTCAACAAGGCAAATATCAAAACTGATATTACCATACCTAAGGCTCAAAACACTTCATCCTGAGGCATTTACTTCTCACAACACTTACGAGCTCAACATACATCACATAAGTCAATTAGCACAAAGTTCAACTTAACAACATTCTACCTACCATTTCATGAAGATTCACCACATCAAAATGCACAAACATAACTCAAAGGATGCAAAAAGAAAAATTTCAAGTTTTTAAGAAGTTTTCAAAATGCCAATTTTTGTAACACTTCACCCAAAAATCAAGAAACCACAACTCTTTCTAATAATTATATAATTAAAAAGAATTGGTAACCTTAATTCTCAAAAAGATGAGGATAATGGGACTTTATATCGGCCTCGGCCTCCCATGTAGCACCCTCAACTAATTGAGTTCTCCATAACACTTTTACGGATACCACCACTTTATTCCTCGAAATCTTCACTTGCCTATCAATAATTTGAACCAAGACTTCCTCATAAGAGAAGTTATCCTTGACTTTAAGAATGGACTTGGGGTCACCGATAAACTTTTTCAACATAGAAACATGGAAAACCGGATTAACCGAAGAAAATTCACTAGGAAGTTTCAATTCATAAGCAACCTTACCAACCCTTTGCAAGATTTCATAGGGACACACATAACGAGGACTCAATTTCTCTTTCTTTCCAAACCTAACAACCCCTTTCATTAGTGAGATTGTTAATACACATTATCACCTTCTTCAAACTCCAAATTCGTTCTCCTACTATCGAGAAAAGAACTTTGCCCACTATAGGCTATTTGCAATCGGTTCCTTATCATATGAACCTTTTCCAGAGTCTTATAAATTAACTCAGTACCAAGAAGTGATGGCTCACCCACTTTAAACCATCAAATAAGAGACCTACACCTCCTACCATACAAAGCTTCATAGCGATCCATGGAAATGGATGCATGAAAATTGTTGTTGTAGGCAAACTCCACTAAAGATAAATGTCTATCCCAACTCCCTTAAAAATAAACGCATTCTTTAAGCATATCTTCAAGGTTTTGCATCGTACGCTCGACTTGACCATCTGTTTGGGGATGAAAAGTGGTGCTCAACTTCACTGTAGTACCTAACCCTTTTTGGAACATCCTTCAAAATCTGGATGTGAATTGTGTGCCCCCATTCTATATGATGGATAACAGAATGCCATGGTGGCATGCAATCTCATCTAGGAAAATTCTTGCATAATACTCCGCAGATTATGAAGACTTGACAAGGATAAAGCAAGCAGAATTAGTCAATCGATCCACAACAACCCATATGGAATCATAGGAATTTTGGGTCCGCGCTAAACCTACTACAAAGTCCATATTGATTTCTTCCCACATCAAAGTTGGAATTTTGATCTCCTGTAGTAAGCCACCCGGCTTTAGGTGTTCGGCCTTTACTTGTTTGCAATTCGAATACTTAGCGATAAATTCCGCTATGTCCCTTTTTAGACCTTCCCACTAATATATTTCCCTTAAGTCATGGTTCATTTTTGTCGAATCTACATGAATTGAGTACTGGGACCCATGTGCTTCTTCTAAGATCCGAACCCTCAACCCATCTACATCGGGAACACATAATCTCCCTTGGTACTTTAACACACCATTCCCCGCAAGGAGAATGATTAATTCAACTTGCCCAGAATCGATTCTTTAAAATCCATCAAGGCTAAATCAAGGTGTTATTTGGACTTCATCTCAACCACTAAAGATGACTCGTAGTTATGATGAACTATGGCACCCCCATCCGCAGCACTCTGCAACCTCACCCCCAACCTAGACAACCTATGCACTTCCCTTGCTAGGTCCTTTTTGGCATCATCAAGAAGGGATACACTACCCATAGTCATCCGACTTAGGGCATCCGTAACTACATGATCCTAGCCGGGGTGATAAAGGACACTTATATCAAATCATTCAACAACTCAAGCCACCTTCTTTATAAGATATTTAACTCCTTTTTGGTAAACAAATATTGGAGACTATTATGATCAGTAAAAACATCGACATGAACCCCATACAAATAATGCCTCCAAATTTTCAAAGCAAACATCACGGGCTCTAATAAAAGGTCATGAGTGGGGTAATTCCTATCATGTACCTTTAGTTGCATAGAGGAATAAGCTATCACCTTCCTGTTTTGCATAAGCACACATCCCAAACCCACTCGGGATGCGTCACAATACACCACAAACCATTTTTACCCTCCGGTAAGATCAACACTGGAGCGGAAGTCAGCCTATGTTTCAACAATTGGAAGCTCTTCTCATATGCCTCCGACCATTCAAACTTTTTACTATTTTGGGTCAAAGTAGTCAAAGAAGATTGAATGGACGCGAAACCATCCACAAACCTGCAATAGTAACCCGTTAAACCTAAAAAACTTCTTATGTTAGTCCAAGTCAATGGTCTAGGCCAATTTTTCACCACTTCCATTTTCCTTGGGTCTACTTCAATTCCCTCGCTAGAATTGATGTGCCCAAAAAAAGTCACTGATCTCAGCCAAAACATACACTTACTACATTTGGCATAAAATTGATGTTCTTTAAGGGTTTGCAATAGTACCCTAAATGATCCATAAGATCATCCTCATTCATCTAGTGTACCAAGATATTGTCAATGAAGACAATGACAAACGAATCTACGTAATTTTAAAATACTCTATTCATTTTGTTCATAAATACCGCCGGAGAATTAATGAGACCAAAATACATTACCAAGAACTCATAATGCCCATACCTAGTCCGAAAGGCCATCTTCGGTATATCCTCCCCTCTCACCCTGAGTTATTGATACCCCGACCTCAATTCTATCTTTGAAAAGTAACTCGCCCTATGGAGTTGGTCAAATAAGTCATCAATCCGAGGGAGAGGGTACATATTCTTAATGGTGACCTTGTTGAGTTGGCGGTAGTCAATACACGTTCTCAAAGACACATCCTTCTTTTCTACAAACAACACAGGAGAACCTCATGGAGATATACTAGGCCTTATAAAGACTTTGGTCAAGCAAATCCTTAAGCAGAGCCTTCAACTCTTTCAATTCGGCCGGAGTCATACGATATGGAGGGATTGAAATGGTATTTGTTGCCGGTAGCAAATCGATACCCAAATCAATTTCCTGTTCAGGAGGAATATTAGGAAGGTTATTAGGAAAAACCTCTGGAAAATCATTCACTACGGGGACCGACTCAATAGGAGGAATTTTGTAATTAAAATCTTGGACTCTTACTATGTGATAGAGACAACCCTTTGATATCATTTTACATACTTTTAGGCAAGATGTTATGCCACCTCTAGGAATAGAATCCCCCCCCCCCTTCCACTCAACAACGGGTTCATTTGGGAAGTTAAACCTCACAATTGTTGTCCTGCAACCAATGGATGCAAAACAACATGCATGCAACCAATCCATACCCAATATAATATCAAAATCAAGCATGTCGAGTTTTACTAGATCAACATAAGAAACTCTATTGGGCAACGAAATAGGACAATTTCGATAGACACTTTTAGCAACAACTGACTATCCAATCGGAGTAGACACTAGAAAAGGCTCATGCAAAGTATTGGGGAAAGCGTCAATATTTTTAGCTACTAGTGGTGTAACAATGGAAAAGTAGCACCCGGATCAAGCAAAGCATACATATTAAGAGTAAATATTTTTAACATACGAGTCACCACGTCGGGAGAGGTATCTTGCTCGCCCCTAGAGCGGAGTGCATAGAAGTTGTTCTTCTTTGGAGCATCACTACAACCAATTTCTTGAGCTTGGCCACTATCTTGTCTTGTGTCTTCATGTTTGGACAATCTCTCATTTTGTGACCACTCTTGCCACAACTAAAGTAATTATCCATCCCCTTAAGGCACTCACCATCGTTCTTTTTACAACACTTTCTACAAGTTGGATTCTCCTTTGGTTAATTAGAACCTTTTCCCTTCTTAAACTTAGGGTTATACACCCTATCACCACTAGATCTGGTGAATTTTGTAGGGAATTGATTTGAACCCCACTTTTTAATTATATGCTTATCTTGTATCTCAAGCCTATTCTTTGAGGAGCCTCCATCAAATGACCTAGCACTCTTAGCATCTCTACTTTTTCTCTTAAATCTTGTGTCCTCAACCCTTCCTGCATAAACCATAAGAAGGGAAATGTTCATGTTGTCATGTTTCATGGCCGATTGGCACTTATATTGTAAGTCCTCCAACACCCCCATCACAAAATGGCTCATTTGGTCTCTAGGATCGGAGACTAAAGAAGGAGCATATTTTGACAACTTAATGAATTTCGAAGAGTACTCATGAACACTTTTCCCTTCTTGGCGAAGATTGATGAACTCCATCACTTTATCCTCCCATCTCGCTAGGGAAGAACCGATCTAGAAAAGCCACCTTAAAGATCTCCCAAGTCACCGGACCACCCCTCAAAAACCTATTGTCCCTCCATTGCACATACAAGGTTTGATCCACATCCTGGAGTTGATATGAGACCAACTCGTCCTTCTCACTTGAAATCACCCCCATAGAATTTAAGCACATTGTAAACATCATCAAGGAAATATTGGGGGTATTTATCAACCTTAGAAACATAGAAACTAGTAGGGTTCATACTAATGTCCTTTATATGGGAAGCAATAGAATTGACTAGTTGATAAGGACAACGAGAACCATCCCGATTGCCTTGAGCCGTTATAGGTTGAGCTTGAACCGTTGTGGCTTGTGCTTGAGTAGTCATGTTTTGGGAGATTTGAGAAACAATATCCCTCATCTCTGCCTCTGTCATAGGTATAGGGTTAGCCGGGGCTTGATCAACATTAGTACTTTCCTCAAGTGGAGGAACTTGCTCATCATAGGGAGGAGATCCCGCATTAGCAACATCCTCCTCATGTTTTCGAGCCGCATTTCTTCGGGTGTTCTTTTTTCGTATAAGCACAAAAAAATCCTTAGATGCAAGGCACACCATAAGTATACTCTATTGGCACGATATAAGATTTAGAATAACAAGAGCGATTCCTAAGCATCATATAGGTTCCTACTCATAAGTTTGGCGTGCTTCACAATTATGAATACAAACCTATATAGGCATGGTAGAGAGAGAGAGACATAATTCAATGGTATTAAACCTCATGCTCTGATACCAAGTTTGTCACATCCGGGTTTACCCCCAAGACATAACCAGCGTCGTCATTCTTATTAAGGACTAAGTCTAGCCTCTTAGTTTCATGTCATTACATTCAAGATTGAAAAATACGGAAAAGATTTAAAACATTGATTTTCTGTACTTGGAGGTTTACATAGACCTCTATCTACACATAATATATATTCATATCAATATACATATATCCTTCATATAAGAAGGTTACATAGCCTTCTACTTTTATTGTTTATATATATATATATATATATATATATATATAGAAATAGTATCAATGATTGTCTCATCTCATACCATCTAAACGAATGTCACAATATGGGCATAGCCCTTTCATCAATTCAACAAGACCATGTATAGGTAATTAAAAATTACAATATATCAAATAACAAGGAAAGAATGATAGAGTCAATAAGCTCATAAAAAAACAAAACTAGAAGATGGCATTGCCCTTGAAAGTTGACGACCTAACCCACTTGGATAAAAGGAAGAATTCAAGACTTCAACAATATCGCCTTCCAAACTCTTCAACGACCACAACCTAAAATTTTTGGGACAAGGGGAGAAAACGGGGTTAGTACTCCACATTAACAAAGTATGAGATCTTATGCACATACACAAGAAAAACATACTAAAAGGGACTTTTTATAAAAGCATATCATTCTACCCCTTATAGGAGCCTAATGCAAAGTCAAGAAAGTCATATTAATCAACCAAACAAGCTTACTATCTCAACAAGTAATACTTTTCCCAACACACTTGGAATCATGATTTACTACAACCCTAACATCAAGGAATAATATTAGAAGAATGAATAAGAGTTAACATATCATAACAAGAAAGACAACTACTCACAAGTCCTTTTCAAGTCAACAAGTGCAATGACCAAGAAAAGCCCCATAACCTTACTCAATAATGTATCCTCAACAAGAAAACATGACCAATGTCAAACTTTACATATCATGGCATTTAGGCTTTCATTTCATNTCACCAAGAAAAGCCCCATAACCTTACTCAATAATGTATCTTCAACAAGAAAACATGACCAATGTCAAACTTTACATATCATGGCATTTAGGCTTTCATTTCATTTAATTTTATCGTTATAATACAAGGCATATTCATAAATGAACTAATCAACATATAGTATCAACAATATGCCTTGGTCATCATATATATACATCATATATTATCATAACATAAACATATAAGAACCTACTCCTAAGTCTCCCCTCAAGACTAACTAGTGCAATGTCTAGGTAGAGTCCCATACCCCTACCTAGAATAAGCCAGACCCCTTAGGTTATCCAAGTTAGAGTTCAAGTCCTTTAATTCATTTTACCTTTTGCGAACATCTTGCTCTAACTGACATTGACCACATGAGATAGTGTGGAATTCGGTGTCATAAAACCCTACAATGAAATAAGGCGGACTACATCCTAATGTAGTACAAAACATATAACATAGAAACTACATGGATCCACTCGCTAGTATTATAATGGGGGCAACCTAGTTAAATAAATAGGAGATTTAGTTGGGACCCTCTTTATGCGCTATGCATTATAGTCTCCAATCTCAAGAGTAATGTAGTGTTCCTACCTTCCCTATGTCGGAAAAGTCACTTCTCTATCTAGTTTACTCGGGGCGAAGCTAGAGTCCCTTTTTTAAATGTCTTTAATCGTTTAATTATAAATTATAACTTTATTTAGGCCATAGGGTCTACCCCTTATAATTATCATCATGAATAGTTCAATAAGAATTGTATGAGTATAAGTCCTTTCATCACAATTCATATAAGTGAGGTTACCACTTTAGCATTTAGTAATATATTAAGTCTCATTGATAGTTTTCACCATCTTTATAGCCCATACACCTTAATCAACCTCAAAACGTAGTCAATACATTTCAATTAAACATCATAACACCCGATAATCCTAATATAAGGAATTCTACAATGTAATATCATTGCTTAACAACGATTAATTACAATTAGAAGTAAAGATAGAGATTCTAAGCCTTACCAAGTCTTTCTCAGAGTCTATCATCAAGGTCTTACCATCAACCCATAACTCAACCCAACTTGGGGAGTAACATTATAGAACAATGATAACCAATAGAATAACAAGGCCAATTTCATCTCTATAACACAATTCATCTTTAGATCACAACTTGAGACAAGGTATATAGGCTAATTTCACGTTATAATTCATAATCTAAATCACATCTCAAGAACTAGCATCATAGGCCTATATTTCATCATAATTTAACTCATAATAGTACTATAGGATAATAATCTAATCAACAACCAACTCAATTGAATGTCACCATACAACATACGTCAAGATCACTACCTAGGGTTAGGGATACTAGATCATATTCACCAATTTAGACCAAAGCATCAACATTTACCACTAAAACGTTAAATAACATGTTAATATAGTCAATATAACCTTAAGAATTTATTAAAAAATCAATCCATGACATCAATTTCGTAATTGAATGAAACCCACAAGACAACTAAACTTTTTGAAATCTATTTTGAAGGAACACTTTGAGGAAAGAATCCCAAAGGTGAATAGAACCTAAACCTTAATGTTGCTCAACAATTTGATGAGGAATCTACCCTTTATTCATCCCCCAAACCCTAGTTCTTTCTAGCCTTCCATGGCGATTTCATGTAGAGAGAGAAATAAGATAGATTGAAGAGAGTTTATTTTGAGAGTTGTCTTTAGGTTAATAAAAGTTAAGGGTATTTATAGAGGGGCTTAATTTACTTAATTAATCTCCCTTTAATCCCTAACTAACCCCTAAACTATTTAAATAATTAAATTAAATCATTTAAAATTTATTAGTGAAACTCAACCCTCACCGAAGAGACCGCGAGCGACGGTCCATCGATAAGTAGAAGGACAACACCACCACTCGGTCTTGCACTCCATCGTCTCGGTCAGAGACTATTCATGAGAAGGCTTCCTCCATTTTTTCTAAGTGTGGGATGAAGGTGGCCTCGACGCCCCATCGAGCCACTGACACCCCCGTCAACCCCTTTCCGTCGCGTGTAACATTAGCTAGGTAAGCAAGAGACTTCACGAATAGTTCTAAGTGTGGGACGACGGTGGCCACGATTTCCTGTCAATCCACACACGTACCGTCGTCTATCCCATCGATGCATACTGCTAGGCAGTGCTGCATCAAACTTCTGCGGTCCTCCTCAAGGGCCCTTGGTTGGTCCTTGGGGAGTCATACCCAGATGTTTCAATCATGAAACAAATCAAACACCCATTAGATACCTTTTCATCAATTTTCGTACATATCCGACTCCTAAAAGTTAGGAAAAAGGCTAAGGCACACTAACATCCCTTTGAACCAACTTCTTGGAAATTTTTGTTCTTAAGCCTCCTAAATAAACTATATTCATTAAAAATGGACTTAGAAACGGTGCTTAGACTTTATGACACCTATGTTAGGCTTTACCATGATTCTTGGTTTTTCAAGGTGTTACAGTAATCAAGGTCTTAGGAAAATCCCACATCAACTTAGATTAAAACGAACACGTAAAACTCACTCAATCACACCAAGACACACAAGCCCTCTCTAAGGCACACTTTGCAAATATCATGGACCTTTTTGTACGTTTGACCTCCTGACTTCACATACTACCTAAGAACATAAGTGTATCACTTTTTAACTTAAAATTAACTCGAGAAACATTCATGACTCTCTTGTTAACCTTAGTTCATTTTAGGGTATTATATTTCACCCCGAAATCCCCCTTTTAATGGTATAGTAATAGCTGGGATTGTACAAAAACATCATCTCTATTCACAAAGAGTGTCTACCTTACGAATATCCCCTTTCATTCATAACTTCATTCATAGATTCAAAGTGTGTATGAGAGTACATGTAAGCACACACTTCACATAATCACCATAATACATATGATTTATTTCTATGCATGGTCATACATACATTCATCATACTTCACACACCCAAACATGCTTCACATAATGATATACTTCATTTAGACATAACACCTTCAAGATACACATTTTAAACTTTCTTCAAAATGTCATGCATATGCATGATAATCTTAACCTCACTTCACATACCTTGACTTCTAGGTCATAAATGACAATACACATACTAAAACATATACATATACTTAAAGTAAACATTTCCACCAATAGTGGGCCATACCACTCAAGATCATTTTACAATAAGAACTAAGATCGATAGAACAACTTACCCATTATCAAAGACATTACCACATTTTCTCAATATCACCAACAATCTATCTTGATAAAACATTGTAAAGCAGTAGGTTATAACAATAAAACATAAAGAAAACCATAGTTATAACATTATCTAATCATGTACATTAGACCCACTTCTTAAGTCAAAAGTTGAGAAATTGAATGAGCATGGGTTTATTGAGTTTTTAACATCAACTCTTCCACTAACATTGAATAATATAATATTTCATTTATTAAAACGTTTTCGTGCTAGACACATGCTTAGATTAAAAAATTAGATGAGTTTGGAGTTTTAAAACCCTTTTTTTGAAAGTCGTTGAATGGGGTCCTTGATTTAAAGAAGAGTCAAGGATGAACAACCATACCATGATTGCCAACGGGTGTCTACATCATGTAGTGGGGGTCAATAAGCTAGAATCCGAGATTCCTCCTATTGAGTCAGTCCCCGCAATGAGGGAATTTCATGATGTTTTCCCCGATTACTTACCTGAAATTTCTCTCAAATGGGAAATTGACTTATTTCTTAATACGAATCCCATTTTAGTTCCTCCATATCGGATGACTCCTGCTGAATTGAAATATTTGAAGGCTCAACTAAAAGATTTTGTAGAAAAGGGTTTTATATTACCAAGANGTGAAATTGACTTATTTCTTAATACGAATCCCATTTTAGTTCCTCCATATCGGATGACTCCTGCCGAATTGAAATATTTGAAGGCTCAACTAAAAGATTTTGTAGAAAAGGGTTTTATATTACCAAGAATATCTCCATGGGGCGCTCCAGTTTTATTTGTGTAAAACAAAAATTGTTCATGTAGGATGTGTATCGACTATCGGCAATTAAATAAGGTCACCATAAAGAATAGGTATCCTCTCCCTAGGATTGATGACTTGTCAAATCAACTCCAACGTGTACTTTTAAAAAATTAATTTGAGGTCGAGATATCACTAGCATAGAGTGATAATGGTGAAAAATTTCCAAAAACATATTTCCGAAAAGGGTATTGTCATTTTTAGTTCTGAGTTATGCCTTTTGGGTTGACTAATGCACTGGTGGCATTTATGGGCCATATAAATAGAGTGTTCCGGGATAACCTTTATGCTGTTGAATTTTATTCATTGATGATACCCTGGTATATTCTAATAATGAGGATGATCATATGGTATATCTTAGGGAAGTATTCAAAGTCCTCAAGGAACAACAACTCCTTGAAAACTATAGTTAGTCTGAGTTCGGTTGAGGTCGATTGCATTTCTTGGCCATATTTGTAACACTTTGAAAATCCAAAATACTTTATAGAGCCTAACATGAGTGTCATAAGTTTTAGACACTATCTTAAGGTCCATTTCAATGGATATAGGTCATTTAGGAAGTCTATAAACCAAAACGTCCAAGAACGTCTGGAAACTAGTTCAAGGAGGTACTAGTGTGCCGTAGCCTATTTGAATAGATTATAATGTCGGAAAGTTTAAGGGTGTATAAAATATATTTAAGTGGATAAATGGTCAAAACGTCTGGGCACGGCTCATAAAGGACCAACCAAGGGCCCTTCAGGAGGACCCTTGCATTTTGTGGATCGATGGGGCTTCGATGCCATCAATGGACAAACATTGAGACATGTTGAATAATTGTTATTTTTTACCACTCTTTGAACTCATCAATGAAGTGCATCACGGGAGGGGGTAGGGGTCGTTGACTCACAGATATATCGTTAGTTGAGTTCTCGTCTGTAAGGGCCTAATTTTAAGAACATTTTAAGTTAGTTCAAATTATTAAGGTATTAGGTCATTAGTTTTGATTAATGGGGATTCTAATTAAGTTAATTAACACCCCACATATAGTTCCCACCCCCACTAAACTAATCTAAGCTCTCATAACTCACAAACTTAAACTCTCTTCATTGTCTCTTCTTTTTCTCTCTAGTGAAAAACTCCATTGAAGAACAATGTAGGGGAGGGTTTAAGGGAGTAAAAGAGTAAAGTTTCATAATCATAAATCATCAATGAGTAAGGTATGAGATCTCTTTCACCATTGAGACCTCTTTCCTCAAAGGGTTACATCAAGTTTATTTCAAAAGTTGGGTTTTCAAGTTGGTCTTTTCAAATCTCAAAATTTATGTTATGAATTGATCTGTTTATGAATTAGTTTGAATATTATGAATATATTGACATTTATTATAAATTAATTATGATTTATCTAGATGTTTTGGTCTAGTTATGATCTTGGTATTAAATAAGTTATATTGGTTCAAATGACTTGGTTATTGGTTGAATTACTAATATATGATGTTCTTATAGGAATGTGAATGAATTAGGGTGATTTATATTCTTTTCATGCTTGATCTTGAGAAGTGATCTAGGTTATGAACCATGTCGTGACTTTAAGTATCTTTTCTAAAGATATGAACTTGTATTAAATTGTGATGTAGTGATTCTTCTAACCATGTTATTATGTTTATCATTGAATTATGATTATTTTATAACCTATTAGTTTTAATTAAAGGTTGATGGTAAGACCTTGATGATGAATTAGGAAGGAGACTTTATGAGTCTTGTAATACCTATTATTTACTTCAACTATAGTTAAATTGTGTTTAAGTAATGATGTTGTATTGGAGTATTCTTATATTAGGATTTATAGGGTTCGTATGATGATAATTTGAAATGTATTAACTATGGTTGTGAGGTGTTGTCTAAGATATATATGTTATAAGGATGGTGAATGATTTACCAATGTTCCTTAACATGAAGTGATACGTAAATCTGCTAACCTCAGTTATGTGAATTGTAATGAAATTACAATACTCATGCAATTCTTATTGAGCTATGATGATGATGATGATGATTATATTAGCGTAAGGCCCTGTGACCTACATTAATCTATGATGATTAATAAAGACATTAAAGACATTTCAAAAAGGTACTTAGATTAGCACCGAGTGAACTTTAAATTGGGAGGTGTTGACTTTCTATAGATAAAGATTCACCCTATAGTTCCATATGCGGTGTTGAATCCCCTATGAGGAATACTTATCTATTGTATTTCTCATGAGAGGAGACCTTAATTGCCAAGTGGTATGTAGAGGGAACATACCTATCTCTTAATTCTTGAACAATGTTGCCCCTATAGGAAGACTACGTAGAGCATCTAGCTATAAATCTACGTTTATGTTTTCCTCTACTTTGGATGGTAGTCCACCTTCCTTCGGTGAAAGGTTTTACAACACCAGATTCCTCACATATATCTTCAGGTCTATGTTTGTTAAGACAAGTGTTTCCTACACTAAAATGAAGTAATGAAGTGAAAACTAACTAAGATGACTTGGAGGTTAAGTTAGCTTAGATAGGTGTATGGGACTCTACCTATGCCTTGCACTAGTTTTCCTTGAAGGGTACTTTTGGAGGTCGTTACTATGTATGAATATGCTGATAATGGTATATGATATGTATACGAAGAACTTACAAATTGTTGATACTATATGTCGATTGGTGTAACTTTTGAATATGTTTTTGTCTATATTGTTTATGTATGATTTGTTAATGTATGACTATAAGTACTCTTAAATGCTATGTTATGTGATGTAGGATGTTAGTTATAATCTTGTAGGGTTACTTGATTGATTAAGATTATGGGGCTTTGCCTAGTTATAGAACATGGATACTTTATTGGGGTTGTGGGTAATGCTCTTTGTTTAGTTATGTTGGAATGAACTCTTATTCAGGCTTGTAGATGTAGTTAGTTGATGGTAGAGTTGTTTTGAATCTATGTCGAATTACATGATATGCGTGTTCACTTTACTAGTTTCGATGTTCTTGGTCTTGTGATGTACATGCCTATGACTTAATGACTATGTCTTATTGATTTTGTATGGTCTTGTTGAATTTGCATAAAGGTTTTCAAAGTAATTGCATACTTAATGAAATATCCTATTTCAGCATATTTTTACGATATGTGTGCATATTCTCTCATACTTTGTACAAGTGGTGTACTAACCCCATTTATTCCTTTTCCCAAAAAATTTAGGTTCCGATTGTTGTAGTGGTTTTGGAGACGACTTGAAGAAGACTTGGATCTCTTGATCATCAAAGTAGGGTAGGTTCTCACTTTCCGAGGGCGATGCCACTATCTAGCTAATGGAGTTTTTTTTTAGTTTAGGACTTCTATGTTTCTTTCTTTTCCATTTACTATGAAACATTTTATATCCCATGTGAGGCATTTTTATTTTGATGTATGGGCTAGGCACAATTTGATATGCTCTTATTAGATTGTTATGAGACCAAATGACTATTTTTGGACAATGTTATATTCTATATAATAAAAGTAGAGTCTAAGCCATTTTCCTATATGAAGGGTCTATGTATACAAGATATATATACTATGTGTATATAGAGGTCTATGTAAACCTCAAATTAGAAGAAATTAAAATATTTAAGTTTCTGCTAGATTTGACCTATTAATGTAATGATGTAAGCTAATAGACTACTCTTAGTCTTTAAAAAAAGAACGATTATGCCGGTTACGTCAAGGGAGTATTATCGGATATGAAAAATTTTGTATTGGAGCATGAGGTATAATATGTTTTACTCTATTTCTTTCTCAATAACGTCTATATAGGTTAGTGTTCATAATTATGAAGCACGCAACACTTATGAATATGAATCAATATGATTCTTGCAAAACTCTCACTTTCTTGGAAATCCAATATTGTTCCTTTGGAGTGTTAGCTCTATTTGCTTTTGCATCTAATCCTCATATTATGATTATAAGAAGTGAATACTCGAAGGAATTTGGCACGAACACTTGAAGAAGTGATTGACATTGCAGGAGTTCCTCCTCGTGGTGATCAAGTTTTTTCTCATGAGGAAGATGTAAATGATGATCAAGCACCGCTCAATCCTCCTCCTTTGACAAATGAGGCCATAAGTTCTGCTCTTTTTCAAACTGCCCAAGCCAATACTACCCAAGCACAAGCCTCTACTACTCAAGCACAAGCCATGACGGCCCAAGATAATATGGAGGTTGTACCCAGGGCAAACCAACAAGTTGCTACCATGACCTCTAATCTATTGGATTTCAATAGGATTAATCCTACTACTCTCTATGTGTCCAAGTTTGAAGAAGATCCCTATGAGTTCATTGATTAACTGTACAAGATCCTCTATGCTATGGGGTTGTCTACTAGGAAGAAGGTTGAGTTAGCCACTTATAAACTTAAATATATGGCCCAAACTTGGTATGTACAATGGAAGGACAATACATCATTAAGGGGTGGACCAGTGANTCTCATGAGAGGAGACCTTAATTGCCAAGTGGTATGTAGAGGGAACATACCTATCTCTTAATTCTTGAACAATGTTGCCCCTATAGGAAGACTACGTAGAGCATCTAGCTATAAATCTACGTTTATGTTTTCCTCTACTTTGGATGGTAGTCCACCTTCCTTCGGTGAAAGGTTTTACAACACCAGATTCCTCACATATATCTTCAGGTCTATGTTTGTTAAGACAAGTGTTTCCTACACTAAAATGAAGTAATGAAGTGAAAACTAACTAAGATGACTTGGAGGTTAAGTTAGCTTAGATAGGTGTATGGGACTCTACCTATGCCTTGCACTAGTTTTCCTTGAAGGGTACTTTTGGAGGTCGTTACTATGTATGAATATGCTGATAATGGTATATGATATGTATACGAAGAACTTACAAATTGTTGATACTATATGTCGATTGGTGTAACTTATGAATATGTTTTTGTCTATATTGTTTATGTATGATTTGTTAATGTATGACTATAAGTACTCTTAAATGCTATGTTATGTGAAGTAGGATGTTAGTTATAATCTTGTAGGGTTACTTGATTGATTAAGATTATGGGGCTTTGCCTAGTTATAGAACATGGATACTTTATTGGGGTTGTGGGTAATGCTCTTTGTTTAGTTATGTTGGAATGAACTCTTATTCAGGCTTGTAGATGTAGTTAGTTGATGGTAGAGTTGTTTTGAATCTATGTCGAATTACATGATATGCGTGTTCACTTTACTAGTTTCGATGTTCTTGGTCTTGTGATGTACATGCCTATGACTTAATGACTATGTCTTATTGATTTTGTATGGTCTTGTTGAATTTGCATAAAGGTTTTCAAAGTAATTGCATACTTAATGAAATATCCTATTTCAGCATATTTTTACGATATGTGTGCATATTCTCTCATACTTAGTACAAGTGGTGTACTAACCCCATTTATTCCTTTTCCCAAAAAATTTAGGTTCCGATTGTTGTAGTGGTTTTGGAGACGACTTGAAGAAGACTTGGATCTCTTGATCATCAAAGTAGGGTAGGTTCTCACTTTCCGAGGGCGATGCCACTATCTAGCTAATGGAGTTTTTTTTTAGTTTAGGACTTCTATGTTTCTTTCTTTTCCATTTACTATGAAACATTTTATATCCCATGTGAGGCATTTTTATTTTGATGTATGGGCTAGGCACAATTTGATATGCTCTTATTAGATTGTTATGAGACCAAATGACTATTTTTGGACAATGTTATATTCTATATAATAAAAGTAGAGTCTAAGCCATTTTCCTATATGAAGGGTCTATGTATACAAGATATATATACTATGTGTATATAGAGGTCTATGTAAACCTCAAATTAGAAGAAATTAAAATATTTAAGTTTCTGCTAGATTTGACCTATTAATGTAATGATGTAAGGTAATAGACTACTCTTAGTCTTTAAAAAAAGAACGATTATGCCGGTTACGTCAAGGGAGTATTATCGGATATGAAAAATTTTGTATTGGAGCATGAGGTATAATATGTTTTACTCTATTTCTTTCTCAATAACGTCTATATAGGTTAGTGTTCATAATTATGAAGCACGCAACACTTATGAATATGAATCAATATGATTCTTGCAAAACTCTCACTTTCTTGGAAATCCAATATTGTTCCTTTGGAGTGTTA
>NC_028641.1:18081113-18092955 GCF_001406875.1 Solanum pennellii | reverse complement strand
CCAAGTTGTTGTGAGTTGATCAATAAATCAACAGATGTAGTGTAATCTTCCCAGAAAGCTCATAACCACAGTTTGGTTCTTTGGAGGTGGCAATTCCTGAATGCCTTTTATTTTTGAAGGATCCAAATCAATACCTCGTCGACGGACTATAAACCACAAAAGTTTCCCTGATGGTACTCCAAATAAACATTTTGAAGGATTAATTTTAATATTATACCTGCGGAGCCTCTCGAAAAAGCTCCTTAAGTCTTTTACATGAGTTAGATGCTTTTATGATTTAGGGCAAAAGTATTCATTACCCCCTGAACTTGAAGCTTTTTATTCGGTGTACACTTAAATTTTATTTCATTTGAATTACCCCCCGAACTTGCTTATTCATCAAACGCGTACACCTTTTTTTTCCACCTGGCGTAGAAATCAAATATTGACCGGCCACTGACGACATCACTGTCGTCATCATCATCATTATCGAAGCCCAAAGGCCAGTTCTTCTTGTAGAAGAGTTGTTTCACATCATTGAAAATGGATAAGGATTTCGATTCAGCTGATTGAGCAAGGTGAGAGGAGATGGAGTGTTATGTGAGCTGGAAGAAACCGTGTTGTTTTGCAGCGGAATGGAGGTTAGAGTGAAGAATTGATTTTATATTGGAGAGAGAGATAAGAAGAGAAGATACGGTCGTTGGTGGTGGAGATTGACGGCTACCGGGAAAGGAGTTGGAATACAATATTTATTTTTTCCATTTTAATTTATCTAGGTGGCTATTATTTATCCAGGTGGAAATCCAGATCTTCACTATTTTTGCCAGCTGAAGAGCGTGTCTATTCACANCGACCGGGAAAGGAGTTGGAATACAATATTTATTTTTTCCATTTTAATTTATCTAGGTGGCTATTCTTTATCCAGGTGGAAATCCAGATCTTCACTATTTTTGCCAGCTGAAGAGCGTGTCTATTCACACTAGGAGAAGCAGACAAAAAGGTGTACGTGATAGTGGATTATACAAGCTTGAGGGGGTAATTCAAACACAATATAGTTTAAGTGTACACCAAATAAAAAGCTTCAAGTTCAGTGGGGTGATGAAGACTTTAGCCTTGATATAATGATAAATTCATCTACATAAACTTCTATTTCTTTGTGCATCACATCATGAAACAATGGTTGTCATCGCTCTCATATAAAATTCCCCTGCATTTTTTAAGATAAAAGGCATAACCAGATAACAATATGTACCTTGTGGTGTGAACAAAGATATTTTTTTCTGCATCTTCATCATCCATAAAAATTTGATGGTAACCCACATAACAATCCACAAAAGATTCAACCTAATGTTTAGCATAATTTTCCAATAAAATATGGATGTTCGGCAAAGGAAAGTCATCTTTTGGACATGCTTTGTTCAAATCACAATAATCAACACATATTTGAACTCTGCTATATTTCTTAGGGACAGGCACGGTGTTGGCTAACTAAGAAGGATATTGCGCGACTCGAATGACTTTGGCCTCATGTTTTTTTTGATCTACTCTTTAATTATTACACCCATGTTGGTTTTAATCTTTCTCAACTCCTACTTTACCGGAGAAAAGTTAGTATAAATCGGCAACTTGTGAACAACCATGTTTGATCTTAATGCAGGCATGTCATCATAAGATGATGCAAAAACATCTTTTTAATCAAACAAAGCCTGGATTATATCGTCCTTTTGATGTCGAACATGTACGCTTATCATAGTCTCCTTAATATTTTCATGATCCTCTAAATATATTGTCTCGGTTTCTCTCATGTTTGGGTTTGACTTTTCTGAAAATGTTTCAAATATCTGCTTACTTCTTCAAATAATTCATCTTCATCATATTTGATTTCTTGAATATTTCAACATTAGGTAAAAGTTTAGAGGCGAAAATTTTTGCATACATGTCATATCACTAGAATAGGCATAGAAAGTACTATATAGAAAAAAAATATATTTGACTGAAATAAAAACACAATTACATCCTATTGAATAAGAAAAATAGAGTGGTTGAACAAAAAGTATAAGATAAAAATCTGAATTACAACCCTTGAATAAATCGTACGATAGAAGGAAAAACAAGAAGACTACCAAGACTCATTCTGAAATGGGAGATGAGTGGCCTCCCAATTGTTTAGATGGACATCAGGACCAATGAATTGAACATCTCTGTCACTAGTGCCTTCTTCGAGTTCCACCATATCTGCCCCGACAAATAAATCTTGACAATAGTTAATCATCTCGTCGTTAACTTCCAGCACTTGCTTTGGTAGAGGTGGTCCAGAAGATTCTATAATGCGGGCTTTGATGAAAGATTTGTATATCAGTGGTACAGGTTTTGTATGTGACCTTACACCTCTATTCTGCTTCTTTGCCTTCATTTTGTCCTCGACTCTAAGCTTTTATCCTAAGCCAAAAGTACCAATGCTTTTTCGTAATCTCAACGGATAAGCTCTCCCTTGAAAGAAAATCCCCAAGACCTTACGTGGTTCAAACCCGTGCTTCTGCATTTCATTTACCATCATCACGGACGCCATGGGTAATTGTGGTTTTTGAATGACACTCCCATCGAGAATATGCTCAGCCACCACTACTTCAAAAGCATGGTAGACAAGTGTCTCATTCTCATTATTTTCCTTAACCAAAGGGAGGGAAGAGCCCTTATAGACTAACATATCTCCCTCACCATGAACAATCTTTTTTTATCGATCATATTAAAACTTAATCATCTAGCGTAACGTACAGGGGACTGCCCTATCCCTATACAACCATGGTCTCCCTAACAATAGATTGTAGGTTGCATTGATATTCAGCACTTCAAAATTAACAATGAAATCGATAGTCCCTATTGTTAGTACAAGGTCTATTTCACAGATGGCATATGTTCTTAACACATCAAAAGTTCTAACACATACGTTGTTGGGTCGCACCCTTTTAGAACTAATATTTAATTTTTGTAGGGTTCGTAAAGGACAAATATATGCTCCAAATCCTCCATAAATTAGAACTTAAGTGACATATGAATGCTCACACTTCACAGTGATACGGAGGCCTCAATTGTGTCCTGTTCATTCCACAAGTAGTTCGTCATCTGAAAAAGTGATATGGTTTACCTCAAAGATTCTCCCAGCAATCTTCTCTAGTTGACTCACTGTAACTTCATTAGGAACATGTGCTTCGTTCAAAATCTTCTTTATATCTTTACGATTTTTATCTTCATGTATTAACAAAGACAACAAAGATATTTAGGTTGGAGGCTTCTTTAACTATTCCAAAACGGAGTAGTCGGATAATTTCTTCTTTGTTAAGAACTCCTCTACCTCCATTCAGTGACTGAAATATTGACTTGCTTTTGGTCATTTGTAGTTTTCCTCAATTCCATTGGGGCATAGCATTTTCCGAACGGGTTATTCCTCCTACTTCATCTATTTCTTCACTGATCTCCTCCCCCCTGTATATCACGACATTAGGCTCATAATTACTAGGAAAAGCTTTGGGGTCCGTCATTGAAAGTTAGGACACCGGCCTAATGATTACAGGTGGAACATAGGCTCCTTTAACGATCAAGATAGGCTTCTTTGTCCCTCTTGGAAAAGCCAATGTTTCCTCCCTCTGACTTTTCCTAATATCTTCAATCATTTCTTTCACCATTAGGATGGGTGTGTTTGACGACCTCAACTTTTATGATACACTATCTGACCCTGAAGGTGCCATTATTTTCAAGTCAACGACATTCACTGAATTTTCTGCGCTAGTTCCTACCTTAAGGATTGGTTTGTATTGAATTTATTCACAACTCTTCATCATTTATAACATGTTTGTTTCAGTATGCCTCGGTAATCGATTTTGATTGATATTGGGTCCGTTCGGACTTTCTACCATGATTCAATTAGTATCAATCAAATCCTAAATTGCTCTTTTTAGATACCAACATCTCTCTATGTTGTGCCCTCGGGCATCAGAACAATATGCACAACGTTGAGAATAATCTAGATTTTTTCGGGGGAGAATTCGACATCTTTCTTTCAATAGGACTCAGAATATTCAACACTCTTAATTTTTGAAACACACTACCATATGACACTCCAGTAGGGGTGAAGTCATCCTTAGATCCATTTCCCTTCTTATATTATGGTCTAGGACGCGAAGGAATTCTAGTTGAATTTTGTTTAATTTGTGGTGTTGGTGGATGATTTTGAGGATTTGGTGCAAACCATTGCGGATAAGACGGAGGGACAATTGGTTGTGCGCTAAAACGGGATATGGAGGGTATAAAAACGAAAAACACTATTGGTGGGACCCCAAAATGACAACAGTACTTCGATCACATCTCACCTAGGTTCCATTTGCATGATTCTTGTCAAAAAAACAGAAATATTTGAATATTATACCTTATTACAACACACCCATGTCATTTCACCATTCCCACAACTGCCAGGGAGTACAATATAAAACCTAAAGGGGTACATTCAAATATCTTTTCCTTTTCTGACACTTTCCGCGTCCAGGATGAACCATCTTGTGCCTCTAGAAAAAGATGCAGGGTCAAGAAATGCTCATATTTATGATACTTTACTAGGGACCTCTTATATTTGGAAAATAAATAAATAATAATATGATAAAATAAATAAAAGGATGTATTAAACTTATGTAAAATGACACAAAGTATTATTCTAATTAATATTTTAAGGGAAAATGAACACTTGTATTTACAAAGAAAATGGATTGGAATGTTTGTCATTAGAATACTCAAACTGAGAGTGCACGTGCACAATAATTATAAAATCTATTTGAAATTTTCATTTGATAAATTACTTATTTCTTCCAAACAAGTTTTTATTATACGAGTCACGTGGAAAATAATATCATAGTAAATACCTCTCATGAATCAAGGTTTAAATGATAATTTCTACTAAAACTATTATTACGAGTGACTATTTAATTACTTCTTGTACATGAATTTAAAGACATATACTTTTAGTAAGACTATAAAATATGAATATATGTAGTAGGTCATCTGAATGGTTTAATAATTAATTTTTGTTTAAAATTAGAAAAGATAGGAAAAACGAAAAAAAATAAAATAATAATAAAATATTAATGAAAATATGGAATGGATTCTCCCTAAAATCATTGAAATCTCAATCTATTGATATATTTATATATAATATGGTACTTGGATATATACATGAATTTACTTTAGTAGAAATCTAATGCTGGTTAATAAACGAGGTCTTCCACATGATATTTTGTAAATATAACACAGAAAATATACATGTTAGTCAAGAAGGGGGTCTCCTATCGTAAATGGATCAAACCCCTAAGTCGAGTTTCCCTAGTAGGAATATAAATAATGCAAATAAGAGGAGTCTACTAAGGACATTCCTGTCTATGTTTTAGTTTCAATAGGTTCGATCCTGACGGAGATAGGAATTGAGATTGGCTTACCCATGTGGAAAACTCGAGGCAAGAAGGCGCAACCTATCGGTAGCAGTGCTATTCAAATTTCAAAACTAATACATCCCTGCGTAACACGTGCGAATAATATCATCCACCGGGTGCCCAAACACTCCAACTTTATATAAAAAGAAATTGGGATGCATAACTGCATTCCCTACTATCCTATTTTTAGAGACTCAGATGGTGCGAGAGAGGACATTCATATACAATTTAACAATATTAAAGTGATAAATGAGAAAAAATTAATCCATCATACACAATATATCTAAAACATACAATATGATCGAGTAGAAGTCAATATAATAAAACTTGAATTCTTGTCAGTTCCCCAGCGGAGTCGGCAGAGATGTCACACATATTTTTTCGCGCGAAGGCGGAAGGGTTTTTCCAATTTAAGTGACGTTATTGATTGAGGTATTATTTTATTTTTTCAGAGTCGCCACTTGGAATTGAGTTACTGTGTTCCAAAATCAACTTTTTGTCTTAATCCCTAACCCAAAGGAAAAGACACTTTAGTTTAGGTCTGCGATCCAAAAATTCGAGTATGGAACTCTGTTGACCGAGGAGATTGTATTAGGAATCCCTCGAATACCGTGGTTCTAGCACGGTCACTTTTATTGATTTTTATTTTTTTTTAGATATATTGTGTCTACATTTTATGGTTTACATATTTTTGAAATTGTTGAATTTTNAAGGAACTCTGTTGACCGAGGAGATTGTATTAGGAATCCCTCGAATACCGTGGTTCTAGCACTGTCACTTTTATTGATTTTTATTTTTTTTAGATATATTGTGTCTACATTTTATGGTTTACATATTTTTGAAATTGTTGAATTTTAATAAGTCTTAAGTAGGATACATAACTGCATTTTCTATATTGACATTTAGAGACATAACTGACTTCCCCTCCCGAGTATATAAAAATATATTTTCCATAAGTCTCGATTTTAAATTAATAAAATTTAATTTTATTATGTTACAAGGTGTATCACTGCATCCTTGATTTTTATATCTAAAAAAGATGTGCAACAANCGATATTGACATTTAGAGACATAACTGACTTCCCCTCCCGAGTATATAAAAATATATTTTCCATAAGTCTCGATTTTAAATTAATAAAATTTAATTATATTATGTTACAAGGTGTATCACTGCATCCTTGATTTTTATATCTAAAAAAGATGTGCAACAACATTCTTAATAGAAACAAATATTTTTAACTGGTCATATGTTCGTCCTAATGCTTACCTATTACAAGAAAGCCTAAGTGTATTATTAGTGACTAAATTATCTTATAGTATTTATTTTAGTGACTACTGTTTAAATAATAAGAATCTAAAATCTTAAACGAATAAAAGAGATTACTTTCATATTTATATTATGGATGCATTTACGTTTTATTTACTTTAAGTTATGACAGACTACAATAAAATAAATAAATACATAAAATTTGCCACTCTTTTATCCCTTAATATTTCTAAAATAAAGACTAAACAAACTAGTAGAATAACTCTTTAAGTCATTAAATCTATTTTTGGTTGGACACAAGAAGTAATTAATTGATAGGCATAATTGATACAAAAATGAAAAATATTGCAAAATAGAATAAATAGAAAATATACTAATATTTTTATTCAAACACAACTAAATTTCGGGCAAACTTTCTAACATTGAAATCAACTATTATATAATCATAAAAAATATATACAATAAAAACTAATTGATACCTATTGGGAAAAATTCAATTAACAAAAAGGAAACAATCCCAATAAAAAACATGAACTCGAAACAATGAAAGTGAACCTCGACCTCTCATTAGTTTGTGATTGAAAGAAATATAAAACGGGGGTGATTTTTGGTTGCTGACTTTTCTTTTTTTTTGTGTGTTTTTTTGCTTTGCTGAAAATTTTTTCTTTTCCCTTTTTTCGTTTGTGCAGATTTCGTTGTAGGTTTTTTTTGTTGTTCTTTTTTCTTCTTTTTTTTTTTCCAATCTTTTTGCACGTTCTTTCTTTTTACTTTTTAAATAATTTTTGTTACCCTTTTTTTACCTTCTTTATATTAATATTTATTGTTTTACTCCTTATTTTATTGATTTTTTTTGTTTGTTTACACTCGTATTTTTTCCTTTATTTTATTCTGCTTCTCCTCATATGTTTTATATATTTTTATACTTTGATGTTTCTGATTTATTTAATTTTTTTGTTATGTTTTTTTTTATTTCTCTTTGTTTGTTTTTTTATTTATTCCCTTTATTTATTTTATTTAAAAGAAAGTTTTGTTTATATTTTTATCAAAAAATTATTATCAATTTTTGACATTCTGTAAGTTTTAAATTCTTTATTACTTAACAGATTTTTATTATTCTTATCTTTATTTTGTATTTTTAGTCTGTACATGTTATTCATTTCTTTTTATTTCACTTAATTTTTTTTAATTGAAACAAAATAACAAAACAGATTAAATAAAATTTTAACTTTACTAGCAATTAAGCAAAAAATACATATATGATTTATAAATATAAATTGCCAAGACTAACATACATTTTATATTTTTAGGGTATTCAAAAAGATATTCAAAAAATTAAACCTTATTCATTTGTTACTTGAATTGGCAACCATTAAATGGGCTAAAGTTAAACCTAAACACAATATAGTTTATAATATCCACGTATTGTATCTAAAAAAAATCGATCCTTTGTGCATGTAAAGCATAATTATGTATTCTACCATTCTTACATTATAATTAACAAAAATGAAACTCTTGATTAATTTAATTATCATATCAAAGAAATATTAAGAAGTTTCAACATGTTGAAACTGAACAACTTTAATATAAAGAGTTCAATTCATGCTCAATAATAACATACATTATACAAACATAGAATAAAAAAATGTTACCTCTGGCGAAATTGATTCACTAGAAAAAGAAAAAAACAACAATTAGGAGTCACGAACTTGAAACCGCGAGGATAGACGTCAAGATCTCTGTAACAATAAGTAAAAGTACGATATATAGTGTTTTTTTTAAATCCCTCCCTTTTATTTGTATTGCGGTGTGTATATGTAAAGCATGATTTGTATCATGTAGAGTAGTCATCGGTTTGAATAGTCATCTCGTTGAAAGAGAGTAAAACGCCCAAAGATAATGTGTAGAGGAGATCGCTCACCAATAATAGGAGCCATCGTCTTCTTACTCAGATAAGTGGGCCATCATTAAATTGGCTTTACTAGGGATCCTATAATAGGGAACTTTCAAGTATGGATGAAGTGGGAGTGTGGGGGTAGTTGAGAGAAAGTGGGAGTGTATAAATTTTACAGCTTTTTCTTTTGTTTGAAAAAGTCAAACTTTGTTCTCCTTTTTAGTTTTCTTGTTTTCTCTATCTGTAATGTGTTTTTGGGATAGGATTAGGAGTGGTTTAGATTAATTAGGTTATAATTTTTAGTTTTATTTTTATTGTAACTATAAATAATAAAGTAATTAACTTATCATAAAAATATAAGATAAAGTGAAAGAGCTGTAAAAAAAATATTGAATAATACCGCAGTACTTATAAAAAATAATATAGAATTCCATTTCGTTTTAAGCAATTGAAAAAAAAATTAACTAAAAATAGGATTCTATTTTCTTGTTGTTTTCAAATCTATACAAACTTAATATGAGAAAAGTTAAAATATTAAATTAAAATTTATAAAAGTATTTCAGCTCTAAAATTGATGTAGAATTTTAGGTTCGGTCGAAATTACGTGTCTACAATAATCATCCATTGGATTCCCATGATAAGAGTCCCCAATTGACAACTGGTATGTAGAGGGAATATACCTATCTCTTAGTTCTTGAACTATGTTGCCCCAATAGGAAGACTAGCTAGTGGATCCACCTAGAAAGCTACGTTTATATTTGGTTTTCTTTGGCTAGTAGACCACGTTACTTCGATGTAAGTTTTTACAACACCGGATTGCACACTTAGCTCTTGTAATCTATGTCGGTTAAGGCAAGTGTTCCCTACAATAAAATGAAGTAATGAAGTGCAAACTAACTAAGGTTACTTGGGAGGTTGACTTAGCTTAGTTAGGGGTATGCTTTGTCTTGAACTAGTGTGCTTTGAAGGGAACTTTAGGAGGTTGTTAATAAGTATGAATATGCTTATAATGGTACATGATATGTATATGATGAACTTGCACATTGTTGATACTATATGTGGATTGGTGTCAGTTCTGAATATGTGTTTGTCTATATTGTTAAAGTATGATGATAAGCACTCTTAAATGCTATGCTAAGTGACTTAGATTGTTAGTTATGATTCTTCTTGGGTTACTTTATTGAGTATGGTTATGGGGCTTTGCTTGATCATTGAACATGTTTACTTTATAGGGGTTGTGGGTAATTGTCTTGCTTTAGTTATGTTTGAATGAACTTTTATTCATGCTTGTTGAGGTTATGACTTGATGGTAGAGTTTCTTTGATTATATGTCTAATTACATGATATGCATGTTGACTTGACTAAATTCAATGTCGTTGGTTGTGTGATGTACATGCATATGACTTAATGACTATATCTTATTGATATGGCATGGTTTTTTAGAATATGCATAAAGGTTTTCAAAGTAAATTGCATACTTAATGAAATGTTCTATTTTAGCATGTTTTAATGATATGTGTGTATATGGTCTCATATTTAGTACAAGTGGTGTACTAACCCCATTTCTTCCTTTACCCCAACATTTTCGGTTCCAGTTGTTGAAGTGCTTTTGTATATGACTTGAAAAAGACTTGACTATCTTGATCTTCTATGTAGGGTAGGTCCTCACTTTCCTATGGTGATGCCACTATCTATCTAATGGAATTTTTTTTTTTGAGTTTAAGACTTCTATGTTTCTTTCTTTTCCATTTAGTATGAAACATTGTATAGCCCATGTGAGGCATTCTTACTTTGATGTATGGACTCGGAACAATTTGATATATTCTTATTGAATGGTTATGAGATGAGACAAGTATTTTGAGACTATGTATAATCAACATATCTATGTGCAATAAAAGTACAAGACTATGTAATCTTCTTATATTATGGTCTATATATACCCGATATACATACTATATCTATGAAGAGGTCTATGTAAACCGCCAATTATAAGTAATGAAAAGCTTTAAATTTCCGGTAAATTTGACCTATGAATGTACTACTGTAAGGTAAGAGGCTTGTATTAGTCCTCAAAGAGAATGACGACGTCGGTTACGTCTACGGGGTATTCCCGAATATGACAATATATTCTCAAGTGAGGGTATAAAGCCCTATCCAAAGAAAATGGAACTGGTTAGAAATTGGCTAGATCTCTAACTCCCATAGATATTAGAAATTTCTTGGGTCTATCCAGTTACTATAGAAGGTTTTGTCGATGGGTTTGCATCCATTGCTTCTCCTTTCAAAAAATTGACCCAAAAGAACATGAAGGTTGAGTGGTCGGAGGATTGTGAAATAGGCGTCCAAGATTTAAAATATATGCTTACAACTGTTTAGATGTTGACCGTACCAGAGGGAAATGAATGTTTTGTGGTATATTGTGATTCTTCCCCAGTAGGTTTGGGATGTGTCCTTATGCAACATGGAAAACTGACAGCCTATGCTTTTAGGGAACTCAAGGACCTTGAGAAGAATTACCCAACTCATGACTTTGAATAAGCGGTCGTGTTTTTTATCTTAAAAATATGGAGGCATTATCTCTCAGGTGTTCATGTAGAGGTATGTACCTACTACAAGAGTCTTCTATATGTGCTTACTTAAAATTAGTTAAATCTCTGAAAGAGAAGGTGGTTAGAAGTTTTGAAGGATTATGACTTGAGTTTTCTTTACCACCCCGGAAAGGACAATGTCGTTGAGTATTCTTTAAGTCTTATGACTATCGGTAGTGTGTTTCATGTTGTAACGACCTGTTTAGTCGTTTTGAGCAGCAGATTTATTTCTGGAAAAACTGGCTAAGATTACGGACATCACGACGGACCGTCATAGGCACGACGGCCCGTCACAGATGTCTCGTTTCAGCATACTTAGAATTCTGAAATTGGGTACTGAAAATCGACTCTCTGTAATCGGTGACGGACCTGCAGGACGTGCCGTCACACCCACGACGAGCCGTCGTAAGCTCCCGTTGCAAAACACTTCAACTCTTGAGAAATTGGTACGGGAAACGAGTCTCTGACCGTCAGGACGGAGGTGCAGGACGGACCGTCACAGGTGTGACGGGCCGTCACAGTCCACCTGGACTTTGGGGAGGTTGCGACGACCATCGTGACGGACCGTCGCAGGCACGACGGCCCGTCACAGGTTGCGCAAGTCCCAGGCAGAATCGGATTTCTTCACACGTTTTAAGGGACG